>NC_073381.1:79495992-79795992 GCF_028641065.1 Leucoraja erinaceus
TGCAGAGGTAGAGTTGCTGCCTTACAGCATCAGAGAACCGGGTTCGATCCTGACTACTGGTTCTGTCTGTACGGAGTTTGTACGTCCTCCCCGTGACTGTTAATTCTGGTCAAATTGGAGCTGCCAGGACTCTAAAATTGAGTAAAGGTTCCTGGGCTGCTTGGCCATTTGATCAATTTAAATGTGCCTTCTGCAGAAATGGGACAAGCTGCAGAATGGTGCCAGTGTGTCTAGAGCCTAGATAAGAGTTGCAGGAAGAGAATGGGACATCTGCGGATTCTTACAATTAGGTGTAAATTGCATGAAACGGATTGGGTGAATGCAAACCTGACATACACATTGTAAATATTGTTGCAAAGCTTTACTTTGCTAGATGTTGATTAGGTTAAGTATTGAGCCTTGTCTGGGCTTCGTGAATATCTGGGCAAATGTTGCTATGTTTGCTTCCTTCCAGAAGCTCTGTTTAAATACAATGTATTGGTTACTGTATTATTGGGTTAGGGAAATGTCTATCATGTACTGTGTTGGTCGATATCTCTTATTGGACTATATAGGGACCACCCCCATGTGGTTCGGCCCCTCAAGGTTCGGGGACCTATAAAAGGTAGTTCCCACGTGGTCCTGTGTCAATGTTCTGTAAGAACGCTTGGGACTGAAAAAAAAATGATGAAATGATTCAATTTATTGTCATTGTCAGTGTACAGTACAGAGACAATGAAATGCATTTTTAGCATCTCCCTTGAAAGGGAGACACAGGGCGTCACGGTGTGCCCGCGCCTGCCGCCGTACATTCCATTACAGGCAAAGGTGGGTGAAGTGTCTTGCCCAAGGACACAACGACAGTATGCACTCCAAGCGGGATTTGAACCGGCTACCTTCCGGTCGCCAGCCGAACTCTTAGCCCATTGTGCTATCTGTCGCCAGCATGGCCTTCTGGAGTGTCTCTGCTTGCACAAGGCTAGAAGAGCTTGGCCAAGCAGATACAAGGATCGAACCCGCGGTGGTTAGGTATAGTAGTGGGGAACTGTTGTTGTGTTTTTTCCAAAATAAAGTTTAGATGCACAAGAGTTTTATTGACTGAAACTAGACTGGGGGAAGCTTAGAACGAGCTAATTACATGACCATGTGGATTTTCCCCCGGTGTTCTGGTTTCACCCCATGCTCCAAAGGTTTCCAAGCTTGAAGGTTAATTGACTTCGGTAAAAATGGTAAATTATCCCTAGTGTGCAGGATGGTGCTAGTGTACAATGTGATTAATGGTTGGCGCGGAGTTGGTGGGCTGAAGGGCCTGTTTCTGTATTTTACCTCTCAAGTGTAAACGTCTAAATCAGAAAGGAAGAGAGTTGGTGTGAGGCACATGAAATCAGAAAATCATTGTTCATGCCATCAGGTTGTGGACCACTCAGGTAGAATATGAGTAAAGCCAGGATGTTTAGGCGCTAAAAATCTCTGAAATAGGCAGGCAACTAGGCAATAAAATTACAAAGAAGGCACGAAAAAGGCATACAAAGGCATGTATTTCCACCACCAAAATATGGTTAAAAATGATAATATATATACCATTAAATGACCAGTTACCTGGTTGCACATAATTACTAGCATTTTTTTCAAATGATCTTGTGTTAAACTATGCCGTCAGACAGACAGACAGAATAAGCTTCAGTTGAGAAAAATTTCTTTCTACCCCAGCTGAGGTCACTGGTGCATACCCGAAACAAGCTACAGACTATATATTCATGTCGATATCTTGTGCATAAACAACTACCTTTGAGAACTTTAGCTATGTTTTGTATTTCTTCAAGATCTTTGTTAGCTAAAATCACTCTCTCACATTGTTCTTGTATGCCTTTACCTACATCGCAGGAACTTTACGAATATCGTCAGTTACTTTGTTGAAAGCTTTCAAGTTATTCACTAATGTTTCGACTCGTTTCTAAAGGGAAGTGATAGCTGTGGGAAGTATGCAAAATTGGAAGGAATAAACACAAGATCGCGGTGGAGGGACTTTTTCTGCATGATTTCACTGACGATCCTGACTGCAGCAGATTCTTCTTCAAAACAGTTGATAATTAATTTTATCTTTTCAAAAATTTGCAGCATAGTAGAGTATAGTAAATGCATTTCGTTGTTTAATGCATTTCGTTGTCTCTGTACTGTACACTGACAATGACAATTAAATTAAATTGAATCTATAGCAGAGAGCCATGTACCCCCACCTAGTCAAAACAGGCTGAGGATGTAGCGGAATCTCGGGTGCCATTTCCTTTAACAACTGCACACATGACAGTGCTTTGAGGAAGATTTCCTGGACATTGGAAACTAGGCGATCGACATTTGGAAACAAGCTCCGTATGTGCTTGGCAATTCCATGAAAGCTAAGCCTGTCAAATGCAACATTTTGGGGAATAATATTTTAAGACCACGAGCAGCTTTTTTCATGTACGGAGCTGCATCAGTCACAAACAGAAGAACATTCTTGTGTTTAAAACCTTCTGTCCAAAGTACAGCAAGTGAAGATGTAAACAACTGAGCAATAGTTGAGCTGTTTGACTTCTCCAATACTTCCCGTCAACAAATACTCCTTTGATGGTTGACCTGCCTCCAGTGTACCGATGACCACATTGGCAACATATCTCCCCACAGCATCGGTTGTCTCGTCTATTGAGATCCATATTTTGTTGCATGCAACTTCATCTCTAATTTTCTGCACAACAATGTTGAAGTTCCTGGCAACATAATTTTTCCGTAATGATGACTTGCTCGGATTCTGTTCCTCTGTTTATTTCTCTAAAAAACCCTCTGAGAGATTTGTTTACCATTTTCCACACTGGAATTCCAGCATCACGCGGGAAAACGTACAAACTCTGTGCACATACAGTAGCACCCGTAGTAAGGATGGAACTTTGGTCTCTAGCTCTCTGAGGCAGCAACTGCACCGCTGTGCCACCCCTTTACAACACTGCGCCACCCCTTTAGTTTAGTATATTTTTAGTATATGTTTCAATGAATGAGTCAATATTTATATGGACCTTAGCCTCTGTGCACCACACTTCAGTACCTGAGAAATATAAACACAAAGTGCTGGAGTAACTCAGCGGGTTTGGCAGCACCGCTGGAGGATGTGAATAGATGATATTTTGGGTTAGAGTACCTTCTTCATGTCCTCCAATGATGCTGCCTGACCAGCTGAGTTACTCCAGTACTTTGCACTAAACCTGAATGAATGATTGAATGAAATGAATGAATGAATGAATGAATGAATGAATGCATGATTGGATGAATACGTTTATTGTAATTGCACAATACTGTGCAACGAAATTCCATTGCATCTCCTCCGGTTAAAAAATACAAACACGACAACCATTGACACATATGTACACTTATTAATAAAAATAATAAATAAGTATTTTAAAAGAATTTTAAAAGAATGTTGCATTTCTTAGAATTACATTTTGCTTCTCCAGTGTTCTCTATTGGAATTAAGTTATTTTATTGCACATGGGTAGAAACTATTTTTTTAGTCTCTACAGAGACCTGAATCGCCTCCCAGAGGGTAGCAGAGTGAAAAGGTGGTTGGCAGGATGGGATGTGTCCTGCTTGATGTTTGTGGCCTGGCGCAAGCATCGGGCCCTGTATATATCATCCAAGGAGGGCAGTTGAGCTCTGTGCAGTTTTTATAACTCTCTGCAGTGCCCTCCTCTCAGCCACAGTGCAGCTAGCAAACCACACCAGGATGCCATAGGATAGGATACTTTCCACGGCGCATCGGTAGAAGGACAGCAGCAGCAGCTGTGAGACGTTTGCTCTCCGCAGAGACCTCAGGAAATACAGCCGCTGCTGTGACTTCTTCACGAGAGTGACGGTGTTCATTTGCCATTTGAGGTCCTGGGAGATGTTTATTCCCAGGAACTTAAAGCCAGTGACTCTCTCCACCATGTCTCCTTTGATGTATAAGGGAGCAGGTTCCTCTCTCCTCTTCCTCCTGAAGTCAACGACCAGTTCTTTTGTCTTTGATGGGTTCAGTACCAGGTTGTTTTTGGTACACCAGACAGTCAGTTTTTGGACTTCATCTCTGTAGGCAGACTCGTCGTTGTTGTTTATCAGTCCCACCACAGTCGTGTGTCGTCCGTAAACTTGATGATCCTGTTTGTACTGTGTGTTGGTGTGCAGTCATAAGTGTATATTGTATACAAGATGGGACTCAGCACGCAACCTTGTGGCACTCCTGTGCTGAGGAGCACAGCATCTGCAGTTCCATCAGCATCTGACGTCAGTACCTGCAGATGGAATGACCTAAGGTTCTGGATTGGAGATAATTTAGATTGCACAGTTATCTAGTCCTGTCGATAAACACAAAATGCTTGCGTAACTCAGCGGGACAGGCAGCATCTCTGTAGAGAAGGAATGAGTGACGTTTCAGGTCGAGACCCTTCATCAATCGGTTTGCTTCACTCCAGCAGGGCACTTGGTGGAAATGAGATGCAGGACGGTGACAAGACAGATTGGGAATAGTATTAATAGCAATGTTACAAGATTTTGAGATTTTAAAAATCAAGTCTGCAATTTATCCCATCAGAAAGCATAAAAAGAAGTTTAAGTTGACACCTAATTCACTTTCATCTCTCAAGTATTAAAAAAGTTATGGCCATTTTCATACTCGGAAATTAGCATCTTGTTCCCTATTGATTTTCTATGGACATACCAAAAAAGTTGTGATCGTGGACAGTCAAAAGCCCATAACTTTCTTAAAAATTAAGAGAACTGAATGACATTTTCAGTTATCATAGATTGAAGCATTCTGAAACAAATATAAAACAATTTTACTTGGATGACCTGAAATGAAAGCATATAATTAGTTAGTTCCCAATTGTAGCTAATTCCAAACTTCAATTACTAGATCTAAACATCTATCCATTTTTTAAGAAAAGATTAACATTTTTAAATAGCCTAAGTGTCCAAATAACATTCACAAAGAATTCACAATAATATATGATTTTTAAATCTCATTTACATTAATTTATAGGCCAAATGGAAGGAATTTAGTGTTCAATTGCTGTAAATTAATGGCCATTTAAATCAGCTTTCAAGTGGGATCCTGTGGAATGCGCTGGCTTACATTGCGGTAGATTTGTGCCCCAAATGCCCAGAAAAATACTGCGGGATTTAATGGGGCCCCAAATTAGCTACTCGCAACATTAACTTTGTATAAAGGGATCTTAAGAAGCCCTTTTTAATGTAAAAATAAATAACCCACCTTCCGTTGTCCCCTGTATGAGATCTGGCCCGTTGTCGGCGATCGCGGGTTTAGAGGTTAATTTTTAACTTACTATAATATTTAAATAAATCCGTTAAATGTAAAAATAGTTCCAGCGAGCGAAACACGAAGCGATTTTTCGTCAGCAACTTAGTAGCCTGAACAAGCTCGATTTGAACAGCCTAGGGAAAATCGCGTTTTAAACCCGCCTCCCTCTAAACGGCGCCATAATCGCACACACGGGCTGGGACAGATCTTCAGCGATGCTTAAGGTAGGTTTTGCAACATACCTAGTATTAAGATGATGTTGCAGTCCTCTCTGATATTGGGTCAGTTAATCATAAAGTGATAGTGTGATACAGCGTGGAAACATGCCCTTTGGCCCAACTTGCCCACACCAGCCAACAAGTCCCATCTACACTAGTCCCACTTGCCTGCATTGGGCCCATATCCCTCTAAACCTGTCCTATCCATGTACCTGTCCTCATGCTCCTTAAACGTTGAATCCCATTAGATTAGGTGTTACCAGAATCAGGCAGCTGCAACATTATAATCTGCACTCAGTTTATTTTCTCTATTGCACTAATGTAATGTTCTCACGTGTGATATGATTTCCCTGGATAGTACACAAAACGGTACACGAGACAAATATAAACTGATACTAAACTCCGTCCACGTGACAACAAAGAACAGATAGCAATTCCAGATGTAACATGTAGACAAATATTCATGGGCCACAAAGTTTGTTATTTGTGATTTCTCCAACTCAGTGGTATATTTAGTGAAGAGAACAAAATCGTACAATTAGCAAAACAGAATGGGACACGAAAGCACCAACAGAATCATCATTAGTCTAAATATAATGAAGTCAATTAGAAAAAGCCAACAGTGAGCCGGTTATCCAGAGGACAAAAGAGTTTATAAGGAAGGTACACACAAAAAGCTGGAGTAACTCAGCGGGCCAGGCAGCATCTCTGGAGCAAAGGAATGGGTGGCATTTCCTGTCAAAATCCTTCTTGGGACTGAGAGTCAGGAGAGAGGGAAACTAGTAATGGAAGGGTACAAAGATGTGAAAATGACAGATCAAAGCAGACAAGGATCATGGAAATCTACAATGCTTCGTCGTTGGCCGATGAGAAGGTGACAACGAGGCATACAAACACTAAATTTAATCATGACAGTGAAACTTGTAGGAGAAATAGCATGGTGGAGGGACGGAGAGAGAGGGAAAGCAAGGGTTACTTGAAGTTAGAGAAATCAATATTCATACCGCTGGGTTGTCAGATGCTAAGGAGTTGAGTGCTTGTCAGCTTCTAATGTTCTAATATTCTTATTGATTTACAGCAGAACCTATCAAAACAGGTTGGGATCAATATGTTAGGGTAACCAAAAATAGGCATGGAAATAGGCACTTAGTTGGTGGTGGCGCCTAACGGCAGCGGCTCGACTACAGACGTCCGTCTTTTTTTTTATTCTTTGTCTTGTTAAATGTATGTTTCGAGCTTAGTTTTAATTATTTTTTAGCTGTGTATATGTGGATGTGGGGGAAACCATTAGTTTCTTCCCTGTACGGGGACCCGACTTTTTCCTTGTCGGGTCTCCATTGTCGTTGGGCCTAACATCGTGGAGCCGGCGGCGGCCTCCGGCCGGGACCAACCTGAGGGCTCCAGTCGCGGAGCCAGCGGACTCACCATCGTGGAGCTGGCCGCCTTCGGAGCGGGGAGAGCTGTGGTGGCGCGTGGCTGCGACCTGACTTAGGAGCTTCGGAAGCTCCGGCTGCAGGCCCGGTGGACAGGAACATCGGGAGCTCCAGGTGCTTGGTGGGAGACGGCTTTTCGGAGCTCCCGCAACGGCAGCTTCTCCCGCCGGAATCGCGGGGTTCAAAGGACATGGAGCGAGGCCTAACATCGCCCTGAGCCCCAGTTCGCCTAGACGCTGCAGTTGGACTGCTGGACCGCTGGTTGGTCTGCTTGAACCGCAGGGTTTAAAGGACACGGAGCCGGGGCCTAACATCGCCCAGCGTGGCTAAATGGCCACAGGACTTACCATCTTCCGCCGGGGGCTCTAACATCGGAGCCCCAGTTCGCCTCGACGCTGCAGTTGGAAGAATAAAGGGAAGAGATAAGACTTTGCCTTCCATCACAGTGAGGAGGTGTTGGAGACTCACTGTGATGGATGTTGATGTAAACTGTGTTAAGTGTGTGTCTTGGGTTTTTTTGTAATGTAAAACACTGTAGTAAATGTAATTTCGTTCAAACCTAGGTTTGAATGACAATAAATAGCATTCTATTTCCATTCCATTAGGCCCAACTCCTCCAAGCTGGCCAAGTTGCCTTATCTAAGGTACTCCCATTTGCCTGTGTTTGGCCATACCCATAGAACATAGAAGAGTACAGCACAATGTCTGTGCCGAACATGATGCCAAGACCAACTCTCAACTGCCTGCACATTAAACCATATCGCTCCATATCCCGAGCACTCATAATCTCTGCTGAGGTATTTATGTTCCCCAGGTTCCTTCCTCACATCCATCACTGGGCCTTGATCATGTCCATCTGCTTTCTAACCCATCTAAATCTATTCAACTAATTGTCACCCAGTACATAGCCCCCACCTCCGACTTGCTCCCCCCTAATCCTCTCCACATTCACCTTGTTGTTCCCCACAAACTATTCCCCAATCATTCCCAAACTCCCTCATCCACCCAATCAGATCAGAATGAAATGCTGATGGTTCAAAACATTTGCGTTGTTTTTCTCTCACCACGGATGCTGACCGACCATCTGAGCATTTGCAATATCCTCCATTTCACTGTGCGGCACGGTGGCGCAGCTCACAGTGCCGGAGACTCGGGTTCGATCCTGACTGTATGGAGTTTGTACGTTCTCCCCATGACCTGCGTGGGCTTTCTCCAAGATCTTCGATTTCCTCCCACACTCCAAAGACGTACAGTTTTGTAGGCTAATTGGCTAGGTATGAATGTAAATTGCCTCTAGTGCTTGTGGGATAGTGTTAATGTGTGGGGATCACTGATCGGAACGGACTCGGTGAGCCGAAGGGCCTGTTTCCGCACTGTAACTATAACAACTAAAACTAAAAAAAAACCAGATGCTGACTGACCTGCTGAGCATTTGCAGCATCCTCCATTTCACTGCAAAATGTAGCAGCGTTGCCAATGAGGGAAATAACTCATCATAACTTTATCAGCACCATGTGATTAACTTCACTTGCCTGTGTCAGACCTTTTTAATTAAATTTTAGTGATCAGTTATTCAAAATACAGGAAGGCAAGAACACTATAAATAGCTGGTTTGAATCTGAAAGTAAGATTGAAAATTCCTTGTGGAAAATAGTCTGTTTGTTACTCCCGCGAGATCCTTTTAATATAATACAGTGTGAAGACATAGAAATAGAATGAAAAAGTAATCAGGAACCATGAAAGTTATTTACAATGAGATTAGCTTAATCCTTTTATCTGTCCATTCAGTGAGAGGATTTATATGATAAATATGTAATTCCATTATGTAACACTTAATTTACCTTTTAGTCTTGTTAGGTAATTGTTTCTAAAGCTAAACCCTGGAGAAGTTCGACATCCTTCCAGTGAAGACAGGAGAGGCACAGCAATGCAATAGTCCAGGAACTCAAATAATTGGCCAGGAGGGTTTTCCTTTGGTTATCTTAGTTGAGATTATTGTTGCATGTACCAAGATATGGTATGGCACTTTATTTGTCACATGTTCTGAGGTACAGTGACATTTATTTTTGTTTTCAGTTCACTACTATTATTGCTCTACATAAGCACTTAGATACATATTAAATTAGCATCTCAGATACGGTTCAAATGTAGAGCAATAGTACACTAATACAATGTCGCCAGTTTGGCATCATTTTCAAGTCCCAGCTGTTGTACGTGCAGGGATCTTGACCTGACCGTTGTCCTGGTGGCGTTGCAGGGTCGGCCAGGCCATGCGTAGCCGTGGAGTTCTCCACCGCTGTAGGCCGCGTGCAGTCCACGTGCTCGGCCTCTTGGAGCGGCGCCCGATCCAGTCGAGCCCCAGGCTGCTGCCGGGCCTCCAGCGGCCCACTCCTCTGTTGAGGCCGTGCACTCCCTCCCGCAGCCGGTCTGCTTACCGGCCCTCCAGGTGGGTTGACGTGGGCCCTCCATCCGCGGCAGGCGGGTCCGGCCTACCAGGTGGTTAAGTGAAAAGCTTTTGTTGCATCCTAACCAGACAGCAGAAAGACAATATATGACTACAATCGAGCCATTTACAGTGTACAGATAATGAGAAGGTAATAACCTTTAGTGCAAGTTAAAGCCTGCAAAGTCCAATCAACTGTAGTCCGAGGGTTTTCAATTAGATAGACAGTCGTTCCAGACTGCTCTCTAGTTGCAGTAGGATGCTTCAGTTGCCTGCAAACAAACTGTCCCTGAATCTGGAGGTGTGCGCTTTCACACTTGTATACCTTTTGCCTGATGGGAGAGGGGAGAAGAGGTAATGGCCAGGGTGCGACCCATCCTTGATTATGCTGCTGGCCTAGCAGGTGAGGTATGTATCCAGGGTGTGTTATCAATATCTCAAGGTTGGGACAATCTCCAGGGTTGTTCGTGTTGCACAATTCGTGATACCAGCTGCTGCCCCATAATGCCAGAGACCCAGATTCGATCCTGACCTCAGGTGTTGTCTGTGTGGAGTTTGCACGTTCTCCCTGTGACCATGTGGGTTTCTCCCGGCTGCTCTGGTTTCCTCCCACATCCCAAAGATTGACATTCTGTAAAGTGTCCCTGCCATGTAGGGAGTGGATGAGAATGCGGGATAACATGGAACTAGTGTGAACGGGTGATCGATGGTCGGCGTGCATTCCATGGGCCAAAGGACGTGTTTTCATACTGTCTCTCTAAACTAAACTAGTTTAGTTTACTAGTTTACTAGAAACTAGTTTAGATTAGTTTAGCTTATTATTCTTACGTGTAGTGAGGAACAGAGAATAGCTTTTGTTGTGTGCTATCCAGTCAGCGAAAGATAATAAATGATTACAATCAAGCCATCCACAGTGTACAGATAAAGGATAAAGGATGCAACATTGGAGTCCAATAAAGTTCAATTAAACAATGAACTGATCAAAAGTCTCCAAGTCAAGCCAAGTGAAGTTCATTCGTCACATACACATACGAGATGTGCAGTGAAATGAAAAGTGGCAATGCTCGCGGACTTTGTGCAAAAAGACAAACAAAACAAACAACCAAACAAACAGAATCACATATTCTTTTTCATATTAAATATTGTGGGCGGAAGGAAAAAGGGAAAAAAACAGCAATTTAAAAAAAAGCAGTAGAGTGATACAGTAAAGTTAGTCCCTGGTGAGATAGGAGTTTACAGTCAAAGGGCAAGGGGTCACAGCTTAAGGATAAGGGGGAAATCCTTTAAAACCGAGATGAGAAGAACTTTTTTCACACAGAGAGTGGTGAATGTCTGGAACTCTCTGCCACAGAGGGTAGTGAGGCCAGTTCATTGGCTATATTTAAGAGGGAGTTAGATGTGGCCCTTGTGGCTAAGGGGATCAGGGGGTATGGAGAGAAGGCAGGTACGGGATACTGAGTTGGATGATCAGCCATGATCATATTGAATGGCGGTGCAGGCTCGAAGGGCCGAATGGCCTGCTCCTGCACCTATTTCTATTTCTATGTTTCTATGTTTTAATGGCCTCTGGGGGGTAGATGTGAGGTCAGGACCGCACTCTAGCTGATGAGATTACCATTCAGTTGCCTGATAACAGCTGGGAAGAAACTGTCCCTGAATCTGGTGGTATGAGTTTTTGAACTTCTGTACCTCCTGCCTGATGAGAGAGGGGCGATATTCAGGTCATGAATCTTCACCTTGAACAGAGGAGGAATAGCCAGTGGAAAGCGATGAGTTTGAGTATAGTTTATTGTCACGTGTACCGAGGTACTGTGAAAAGATTTTGTTGCGTGCTAACTAGTCAGCGGAAAGACAGTACGTGATTACAATCGAGCCGTCCACAGTGTACAGATACACGATAAAGGGAATAACGTGAATAATATTTAGTGCAAGGTAAAGTCTGGTCAAAGATAGTCTGAGGGTTTCCAATGAGGTAGATAGTAGCTCAGGACTGCTCTCTAGTTGTTGATCGGATGGTTTAGTTGAATGATACTGTAACAGCACTTGTTGGTACCACATTCATCACAAAAACATGTTGAGAACGGATAGTAACTCCAGGGTTAAACATTTCCCTGTAGTTTGATAGCACAGCAACAAGTCATGCATATTCCTCTTTTAAATGGGATCACTTTGAATTGCTGTTTATACAAGCACATATATAATAGGGGCAGCTGGCTACTTCATGGTTTGTGCATAATGGACTTTTATTAAATCCTTTGGGTTTACACCAAATGCCCAATATTTACACAAGGATAATCATGATATTTTTAATGCGCTCCCTCTGAATGGTGCTACTGAGGTCAAATATCTATTATCACTATTTGTTGTTCTCAACAGTGAATTCAGAATACCTTTCAAATTGAGTTTTATTGTTAGATCAAGAAGGGTATATCTATTTATTTTTAAATTAAAATGATGTTTGTGCAGGCCAGAACTCGTATCATCAACATTTATATATGTCCCATTGAGAACATTGGCTTATTCTGTGGATTGAACTTTCATTTGGCATTGTTCATTATCAGCCTACGACCTCGGCAAATAAACGTTTAAGAAACATTTAGATGGTTAGGACAGGTTTAGAGGAATATGGGCCAAACACAGGCAGGTTAGACTGGTGTAGATTGTACATGTTGGTCGGTGTGCGCAAGTTGGGCCGAAGGGCCTGTTTCCACACTGTATCACTCTATGACTCTATGACTTTGAGCACCATTTTTAGATCCAAACACAAAGTAATGTAGGAACTAAGCGGGCCAAGCAGCATCTGTTGAGGGGTCTCGACCCAAAACATCACTCATTCCTTCTCTCCAGAGATGCTGCCTGTCCCGTTGAGTTATTTTGTGTCTATCTTCGTTTTAAACCAGCATCTGCAGTTCCTTCCTACACACCTCAGGAGAGAAGATAGGCACAAAATGCTGGAGTAACACAGTGGGTCAGACAACATCTCTGGCGAGAAGGAATGGATGACAAAATAGACAGGCAGCGTTTTGAGTCGGGACCCTTCTTTTGACCTTTCCAGTTGGCAATTATCTATCTGTGTTTGCGATCTTCTCGTGAAACACCTACCGTAGAGGAAGGGGAGAAATCCTGCAATACCCAATGCTTTTTACTACATCCCTGCATTGTAGCTGATCAGTGAAAATACTTTTGATGAACTGCTCAGGGTGTAATAGGTGACGATGAAAGAGTAATTGAACCTAACATTAGAATTTCTGCTCTTAACATTGTGAGAAGTTGAAATAATTAGCTATGAATATATTAGTTACTCTCCTGTTCTGAAATGTGTGATTTATATTCTATTTAAGGTTTCCATTAGAAGCAAAGTGCTTTATTATATTTAGCCAAACGGTGAGGATGTCTTATCCCTGGTATGGGTGCCAAGGAGTTATGTGCAATAGTAAATTAATTGGATTGTTTGATGTGGATCCATTGTTGTAGGGGATTTGTGGCTTGCCAACACTTGTTTAAAGCTTCTAACACACTGTGAGATTATGAATAGAGTCACAGTCATACAGCATGGAATCAAGTCCTTCGGTCCAACTTGCCCACACCGGCCAACATGTCCCGTCTACACTAGTCCCATTTGGCCCATATCCCTCCAAACCTTTTGTCTTTTGCACAAAAGTCCGCGAGCATTGCCACTTTCATTTCACTGCACATCTCGTATGTGTATGTGACAAATAAACTTGACTTGACTTGACTTGACCTGTCCTATCCATGTACCTGTCCAAATGTTTCTTAAACGGTGCGATAGTACCAGCCTCAACTACCTCCTCTGGCAGCTCGTTCCATACACCCACCACGATTTGGGTGAAAAAGTTACCCCTCAGGTTCCTATTGAATCTTTCCTCCCTCATCTTAAACCTATGTCCTCTGGTTCTCGATTCCCCTACTCTGGGCAAGAGACTCTGTGTGTCTACCCGATCTATTTCTCCTATCTACAGATTATTCTGTAATTTTATCTTCTTTATTCCCTAAATGTTTAATGGATGTAAACTGACTATTATCTTTTACAACTAATAACGGCTTTTGCCGTTTTCATGTACATCATTTTTAAACATTGTTTTATTCATCAGCTACTTGTAAGCTTGAAACTAAAATCCTATTTCTTCTTGGAAGAAATTAAATTCACATCACACATCACAAAATGGCACCAAAACATGGCGCCTTTTGCATGAGGGGATTGGTGGACTATTTCTGTACAATTACTACACAGGGAAAGTATGGTAATAGTCTACTGGACTGTTTGTAAGACTATAAACTCACTGTGTGTGTGTTTGCGCTTTGTACATGTGACAATAGAGCACCATAGAACCATTGAACCATCGAACCGTTGAACAATTGAACCTCTGATTTTATTCTCCACCAAAGATATAGGCATTAATAAATCTTAGTTGATCAAGAAGTATAATCAGAAGTGCTTTGCATCAAAGGCTCTTGTATCAAATTTCTCTCCTCCACTCCACACCCATAGGTTTTATTTTAAATAGAAAAATACCTTTGTTAAAGCAGGTGGAATCATTCTCTCCACATCCACTCTATCCAGGGCTTTCACCATTCAGTATGTTCAATGAGGTGACCCTGGGTGTGACTACTTTGAAGAAGTTCTTCCTATGAGGGTGCTTTGAGACCTTCTCCAGTGTGACCCTCTCACTGCTCCCCTGGTGCCATTTCACATTCTGGAGAAGCGTCCTTCCATGGTGGCGCACAACATGTTGGTGCAGCAGTAGAGTTGCTGCCTTACAGCGTCAGAGACCCGGGTTCGATCCTGACCACGGGTGCTGTCTTTACGAAGTTTGTATGTTCTCCCTCTGACCTGCGTGGGTTTTCTCTGAGATCTTCAGTTTCCTCTCACACTCCAAAGACGTACAGGTATGTAGGTTAATTGGCGTATTGGTGTATGTGTAAATTGTCCCTAGTGCCTGTAGGGTAGTGATAATGTGCGGTGATCGCTGGTCGGCGCGGACTCGGTGGACCGAAGGGCCTGTTTCTGTACTGTATCTCTAAACTAAATTAAACTAAACATAGATGCTGACTGATCTTCTGAGTTACTCTAACACTGTGTTTTTACCCAAAATCTAGCTCTGCTGTTCCTTGTGTCTCTAACACTAGGAGCAGATTAGTCACGGTGGCCGGCCTTCCATAATTGATGCCTGTGAAGAGACTCTTGGCTTCTCCACCAGTAAGCACTAGGAATCATTTGAGGAGAATGTCCAGGAGATCCAGGATCTAATTAACTGCAAGCTCAAGGTTGAAGCTCCAGCGTGCCTCTAGAGAAAAAAAAATCTCTGTCCAGGCAGCTGAAGGCCAAGGCCCACACAAAGCCCCTGAGATGGTGGGTGGAAAGATCGCAGGAGGTCCAGCAACTTCCTAACAATGATAATCTGCAAAGATTCTTCAGCCCTGTTACAATTACCTATTGTCCAAACACCTAAAAATCCCTTCCACTGAGGACCAAGAACAGAGAGGAGTTTATCAAGCATAAAGAAGCAGTCAGTGCCCTCTTTAGTGACCTCCTATGCCATGACTATATCCTTATGCCCCTGTCCCATTTAGGAAACCTGAACGGAAACCTTTGGAGACTTTATGCCCCACCCAAGATTTCCGTGAGGTTCCCGGAGGTTCCAGGAGGGTTTTGTCAGTCTCCCTGCCTGCTTCCACTACCTGCAACCTCCGGCAACCACCTGCAACCTCCGGGAACCGCACGGACACCTTGGGTGGGGCGCAAAGTCTCCAAAAGTTTCCGTTCAGGTTTTCTAGGTGGGACAGGGGCATTAATGTCAGCAACCTTGGCACCATTCCTTAAATCAGAAAGCCTATTAGGGCAGCATGGTGGCGCAGTGGTAGAGTTGCTGCCTAACAGCGCCAGAGACCCGGGTTCGATACTGACGTCTGATGTTGACTGTATGCAGTTTGTACTTTCTCCCTGTGACCGTGTGGCTTTTCTCCGGGTGCTCCGGTTTCCTCCCACTTTCCAAAGACATACAGGTTTGTTGGTCAATTTGCTTCTGTAAATTGTAAATTGTCCCTAGTGTGTAGGATAGCGTATGGTGTGATCGATGGTCAGTGTGGGCTCGGTGGGCCGAAGGGCCTGTTTCCATGCTGTATCTCTTAAGTCTGATGAGTCAGCTAGAAAACAACAGGAGAAAATTGAGTCACTGCAGTTCTACAGCTTGGAATAGAAAAAGTTCAGTCAAAAGTTCCCAACTCCTCAAATTCTCAACTTCACCTTTCATGGATCTTATAAAAACTTACAAAACACTTAAGGGGTTGGACAGGCTAGATGCAGGAAGATTATTCCCGATGTTGGGGAAGTCCAGAACAAGGGGTCACAGTTTAAGGATAAGAGGGAAGTCTTTTAGGACCGAGATGGGAACATTATTTTTTACACAGAGACTGGTGAATCTGTGGAATTCTCTGCCACAGAAGGCCAGTTCGTTGGCTATATTTAAGAGGGAGTTAGATGTGGCCCTTGTGGCTAATGGGATCAGGGGGTATGGAGAGAAGGCAGGTATGGGATATTGATTTGGATGATCAGCCATGATCATATTGAGTGGCGGTGCAGGCTCGAAGGGTCGAATGGCCTACTCCTGCACCTATTTTCTATGTTTCTATGTTTCTATGTGTGGGATATGGAGGCCATGCCAAGCGATCTCAGAGATGCTGTGATTGTGACCGCCTGCCAGAATGGAGACAAATCTGTTTGGAGTAACCATAGAGATGTGGGCGTAGGGATAGGGAATCTGCTTTCTGCCGTAGGTCAAGTAATAGATCACAAAGTTTCTCCTCGACTATCTCCCCCTTGTGGGTGAAGAGTAGTCTTGATTAGTACGGGTGCCGGGGATTATGGGGAGAAGGCAGGAGAATGGGGTTGAGAGGGAGTTGGATCAGCCACGCTTGAATGGCGGGCTGAATGGTCCAATTTTTCTCCTATAATTATGAACTTATGAAGAGGTGCTTGAATGAATCACAGGGTGGATGCAATCCTGTTTGAAGACAGTGACCATGACTTTACTAAGCAACACCAAGAGAAATACAGGAAACAACGTTAACCACCATAAATGGTCTTTCATGTTAACCTCACAAAAGACTTTGTCAGTCAATAGAGGCACTGTGAAGAGTAAAGCTCTCTCAATACCATAAGGTCATAAGACCAGAAGGCATGGGAGCAGCATTAGACCATTCAGCCCATCGAGCCTGCTCTGCTATCTGATCACAGTGCTCTATTTTTCCCTCTCATTTGAAATCAATAGTTTCTTGGATCCTGCATCACTCCAGGATAACAAAAGGCATAGATCGAATGGATGTGGAGAGGAGTGTCTAGGAGTAGCTGTCATAGCCTCAGAATTAAAGGGCGCTCTTTTAGAAAGGAGGTGAGGAGGAACTTTTTTAGTCAGAGTCGTTAATCTGTGGAACTCATTGCTACAGAGGGCTGTGGAGGCCAAATCAGTGGATTTTTTTAGGCAGAGATAGATTCATGATTAGAAAGGGTGTCAAGGGAGATGGCAGGAAAATGGGATTAGGAGGCAGAGAGCCATGACTGATGGTGGAGTGGACTCGATGGGCTGAATGGCTTAGTTCTACTATAATTTGTGAATTTGTGCAATTCCCCAATGTCATGGAGAATCCTATCAAATCCGAGTCTGGAACTTTAGAACCAAATGTGGCCTCCTGTGCTCCAAACCTCCAAGTTTCATAACTGGTGCACAAAGGTGTGGGACTTCCAGCCAGTTAATTGGCAAAAACCATTGTAACCATTGACAAAGCTCAGCACAATCCATCCCTAATAATTTTAAAAAGTCAGCAGTGGCATTCAATTGCTTTAAAGTAGGATTCATTAATCATCATTTAACAAACCTTGTGCTTAGAGAAAGGTCTCAAGAGACACAATTTTTTTGTGAAGTGCCCTGTGAAATCCACACACTTCCAAGCCATTAATCAGACTCCAAGAAACATTTGAAAAGCTCCCAGTGAAACTTAAGTATTCAATCACGTACTTACAATTGGCTTGAAATGTATTGGCCAAACTTTTCAGTCACCAAGCTCAAAGCACTTTCCAGAAGGTTGGAGAGATTTCATAAACATTTCCGCTTAATTGCTTCAGACGAAAGTATAAAGAAATTAATTTTTCTCTCTCTTTCCTGGTTCAGATGAAAAGTCTTCATCTTGAAACGTTAACTCAAATAACATTCCGCTGAATGCCACCTGCATTTCATGTTTTTTTGCGGCATGGTGGTGCAGCGGTAGAGCTATTGCCTTACAGCGCCAGAGACCCAGGTTCGATCCCGACTACGGGTGCTGTCAAGTCAAGTCAAGTCAAGTCAAGTCAAGTTTATTTGTCACATACACATACGAGATGTGCAGTGAAATGAAAGTGGCAATGCTCGCGGAACAACAAAACAACCAAACAAATTATAAACACAATCATAACACACATATTATTTTACATAATAAATAATAGAAGGAAAAACGTTCTGTACAGTTAGTCCCTGGTGAGAAAGGCGTTTACAGTCCGAATTGCCTCTGACGGAAGAAACTCCTTCTCAACCTCTCCGTTCTCACTGCATGGCAACGGAGGCGATTGCCTGACCATAGCGGCTGGAACAGTCCGTTGCAGGGGTGGAAGAGGTTTCTTGCGGCATGGTTTGTTTGCGGTCTGGAGTTGCACCAGCGCCAGTTGTATAGTTCCTGCAGGGGGGTGCTGTCTGTAAGGTGTTTGTACGTTCTCCCCGTGACCTGCGTGGGTTTTCTCCAAGATCTTCGCTTTCCTCCCACACTCCAAAGACGTACAGGTTTGTAGGTGTGAAATAAATGGATCCTAGTGTGTGTAGGGTAGTGTTAATGTACGGGTATTGCTGATCGGTGCAGACTCAGTGGGCCGAAGGGCCTGTTTCCTCGCTGTATCTCTAAACTAAACCAAACTACACTAAAATTTCAGCATCTGCAGTTTTGTTTTATTTTCATTTGTCTTTTACACGGTAGGGCAATCAAGAACCAGAGGTTGAAGGATTAAGGTGAGAGGGGATGATTTAATAGGAACCGGAGGGGTCAGTTTATCACACGGAAAGTGGTGTGTATATGGAACAAGCTGCCAGAGGAGATAATTGAGGCAGGTACTATAATAGTATTTAAAAGATATTTGGAGAAGTGCATGGATAGGAAAGATTTAGAGGGATATCCCACACACTAAGGACAACTTATAATCTTTGCAGAAGCCAATCATCCTACAAACCTGTGCATCTTTGGAGTGTGGGAGGAAAGCAGAGAGCACCCACGGAAGTCACGGAAAGAACGTACAAACTCCGTACAGACAGCACCCGTAGTCAGGATTGAACCCGGGTCTCTGGTGCTGTAAGGCATCAACTCTACCGCTGAGCCACTGTTCAGCCCAATGACTTCTGTGCAGTGCTGGAGGAGCCATGTATCATTTTGAACACATTGAGACAGGGTTTTGGCAATTCAGTGATGTGATTCATGTGATTGTATTCTGTGTTTGAAAAGAAAAAATGCCCGACAATTTTTACAGGGAAACAATGTACTATACTATGAAGTAATGTCAGCATAGTATACCGGATGAACTAATATAAAAGCAAGATACTATGGATGCTGTCAATCTGAAAATCTTGCAATTTTCCTCTCAATGCTGAGAGGTAAAGCAAGTTGACATTCAATCTGACATTGTTTAGTTGCCGTATTAATTCTGTTTCTACCACTACAGATGTTGTCTGACTCGCAGCATCTTATATCAGACCAAAGCAATCCTACTTTTGAACCAAGCTGTTAATATCAAATATCATTTTTGAGACTCGATTCCTGGCAACATCTCCGTAAATCTTCTCTGCACTCTGAGCTGCAGTCTTTCACAGAATATCTAACTTCAAATAACTGCTGCATTCCCCCTCTCTCCATCCCTATCCTACCCAAGTTGCACCAGCTTCTCGTTCTCACCTAGCAAACAGCTAACAATGGCCTGTTTCCTTTATATTTTTGTTGCATATCTTTCATTCATTTGTTCGATGTCTCTTTACATCATCGTATATACCTCTCGTTTCCCTTTTCTCTGACTCAGTCTGAAGAAGGGTCTTGACCCGAAATGTCACCCATTCCTTCTCTCCAGAGATGCTGCCTGTTCCGCTGAGTTACTCCAGCATTTTGTGTCTAACTTTGACCATCTTTTCTGAGGCATGTTTGGGAAGTTTGCAGCACTACGAGAACTCCTCGCTTTTACACTGACCTCAAGATGTCGGTGAGGCCGCAATTGGAGTACGGTGTTTAGCTTTGGTCACTCTGTTATAGGAAAGACTACTAGACCAAGTGCAGACCCGTTGGGTCTGCTCCCCCAACGCAATATTCCAGCACTCGCCCGTTCCCCCAACGCAATCAGTTTGGCTTTTTTTAAAACTTTAATCATGAACAACCAGGGGGGGGGGGGGGGGGAGGGGCAGGGGGTGTGGCACTCGGCAGATTGAGAGCCCATTGTGATTGGTGCACTGGAGGGGGGGGGGGGGGGGAGGGGGAAGAGAACTGGTGTAGGGGGGGGCAAGGGGAGGGGGGAGGGGGGGAGGGGGAGGGGTTGGAGCGCTGGAGTGCCCCTCCTTCCCAGAGTGGCCCGACCTGCTTTGCGAGTGCATTGTGACGTCACTCGTTTTTTTTTCTGAAATGGTTGAGTTTGAAGAAATCAACCTGTTTTTTTAAATTTCAACGATTAATAACTTCAGAAATATAGGTGGAAATGCGACTGGAGGATATTTATCGTCACCACGGGAAAAATGTGAGCAGGATGTGTGAAAATGGGAAGGCTGTGGCCTAAAGTTTGGAAGAAGATAGGAATTAACCAGATTGACACAGAGACACATTGTGGGCACAAACAAGACAATGACTTTTAGTTATATAGAGATATCATTAAGCTGGAAAGAGTGCAGAGAAGATTTACAAAGATGTTGCCAGGATTCGAGAGCCGAGCTACGGAGAAAGGGCAAGTTAGGATTTTAATCCTTGGATCGCAAGAGTCTGAGGAGCGATCTTCTAGAGGAATAGATAGGGTGATTGTACAGAGTCTTTTAGGCAGGGTAGAGGATTCGTGAACCAGAGGACAGAGGTTTGTGTGAGGTTTGTGTGAGGGAGGTAGTTGAGGCAGGTATTATAACAACTTGTAAAAAGGTACTTTGACGGGTACATGGATAGGAAAGGAGGCTTAGAGAGATCAAGAAATCAAGAGAGTTTTATTGTCATGTGTCCCTGATAGGACAAAGAAATTCTTGCTTTGCTTTAGCACACCAGAACATAGTAGGCACGAATACTGAACAGATCAGTGTGTCTATATACCATTGCATAAATACATACACACATGAATAATTAAACTGATAAAGTGCAAATAAACAGATTATTGGCTATTAATGTTCTGAGTTTTGTCCGAGCCGAGTTTAATAGCCTGATGGCTGATGGGGAAGTAGCTATTCCTCAACCTGGTCATTTCAGTCTTCAGGCTCCTGTACCTTCTACCTGAAGGTAGCGGGGAGATGAATGTGTGGCCAGGATGGTGTGGGTCCTTGATGATACTGCCAGCCTTTTTGAGGCAGCGACTGTGATAGATCCCCTTGATGGATGGGAGATCAGAGCCGATGATGGACTGGGCAGTGTTTACTACTTTTTGTAGTCTT
This sequence comes from Leucoraja erinaceus, assembly GCF_028641065.1. Lineage (NCBI taxonomy): Eukaryota > Metazoa > Chordata > Chondrichthyes > Rajiformes > Rajidae > Leucoraja > Leucoraja erinaceus. Next base: position 79,517,085 of record NC_073381.1, read on the forward strand.
TTCCGCTCCAGGGTGCTCAAGTTTCTGAACCAAGCCACGATGCAACCGGTCAGCATGCTCTCTACTGTGCACCTGTAGAAGTTTGACAATCCGCCTCTCCGTAATCTTCTCAGGAAGTAGAGGCGCTGATGTGCTTTCTTTATGATTGCATCAGTGTTCTCGGACCAGGAAAGATCTTCAGAGATATGCACGCCCAGGAATTTGAAGCTCTTGACCCTTTCCACCATCGACCCGTTGATATAAACGGGACTGTGGGTCCCCATCCTCCCCTTCCAAAGTCCACAATCAGTTCCTTGGTTTTGCTGGTGTTGAGTGCCAGGTTATGGTGCTGGCACTATTTGGTCAGTCGGTCGATCTCACTTCTGTACCCTGACTCTTCCCCATCAGTGATACGTCCCACAACAGTGGTGTCGTCAGCGAACTTGATGATGGAGTTCGCACTATGACAGGCTATGCAGTCATGAATATACAGCAGGGGGCTGAGCACGCAGCCTTGAGGTGCTCCCGTGCTGATTGTTTATGAGGCTGACACATTTCCACCAATACGAACTGACTGTGGTCTGTGAATGAGGAAGTTGTGGTCTGTGAATGAGGATCCAATTGCAGAGGGATGCGCAGAGACCCAGTTCTGCGAGTTTGGTAACCAGCTTGGAGGGGATGATTGTATTAAATGCCGAGCTGTAATCAATGAATAACAGCCTGACATATGAGTTTTTGTTGTCCAAGTGGTCCAGAGTGGAGTGGAGAGCCAGCGAGATCGCATCCACCGTTGATCTGTTGTGGCGGTAAGCGAATTGCAGTGGGTCCAGGTTTTTGTCAAGGTAAGAGTTAATTTGCGCCATGATCAACCTCTCAAAGCACTTCATCACCACAGACGTTAATGCCACTGGTCGATATTAATTGAGGCACGTCACCTTACTCTTCTTGGGCACTGGTATAATTGATGCCCTTTTAAAGCAGGTGGGAACCTCAGACCTGAGAAGTGAGAGGTTGAAAATGTCCGTAAAAACTCCAGCCAGTTGGTCCGCACAGGTTTTTAGAACACGACCGGGTATACCATCAGGTCCAGGTGCTTTTCGAGGGTTCACCCCTCTGAAGGATTTTCTGACCTCGGCCTCTGTGATTGTGACTGAAATACCATCACAGCGAATGGGGGCTCGAGAAGGCGCCAAACGATATGGACCAAATGTGGGAAATGGTTTTAGCTGTTGTACTGTTGCAAGTAAGAATTTTATAGTCCGCTTCGGGACACATGACAAACACTCTTGACTCATAGATGGGGCATCTTGGTCAGCATGGACGAGTTAGGCCAAAGGGCCTGTTTCGGTGCTGTGTAACTCAATTACAAAGTCGGCAGTGAGGCCTTGGTGTCATTTTAAAGGCAGCAACACTCTCCAGCTCCTGCACTGTAGTATTATGCTAGCTTACATGACAATACTGTGACTGTGGAGCCCACAAGAGCCTGACTCAAAGATAGACACAAATTGCTGGAATAACTCTGCGGGCCAGGAAGCATTCCTGGGGAAATAGGATGGGTGGTATTTTGGGTTGCAACCCTTCTTCAGACTGAAAGTAGAGGGGGTTGGGGGAAGGTAGGACAAATCAGGGCCTTGGTCGTCTATTCCTGGCCCTGATTTCTTCTGGCTTTTTCCAACCTAAAGTTCATAAGTTCTAGGACCAGAATTAGGTTGTTCTGCCCATCAAGTCAACTTCGCCATTCAATAACGGTTGACTTATCTTTCCTTCTCAACCCCATTCCCCTATATACCCCTGTATACTCAGACCATCAGTCTGAAGAAGTGTCTCGACCAGAACCGTCACCCATTCCTTCTCTCCAGAGATGCTGCCTGACCCGCTGAGTTACTCCAGCATTTTATGTCTACCTTCGATTTAAACCAGCATCTGCAGTTCTTTCCAACTCCCTACAATTACTGATACCCAAACAAATCAAGAATCGAACATTCTCCGCCTCAAAAATATCCATTGACGGCATCCATAGCTGCCTGTGGGAAAAATTCCACAGATTCACTACTCTCTGACGAAGGAAATTCCTCATCTCCTTTCTTAATGTACGTCTTTTAATTCTGAGTCTAGACTCTCCCACGAGTGGAAACATTCTCTCCACATTCACTCTATCCAGGACTTTCACTGTTTCGTATGTTCCTCCCCCCCCTCTACCTTAAGTCTGAAGAAGGGCTTCGACCCGAAACGTCACCCATCCTATCTCTCCAGAGCTATTTTCCAATGACAGGTATTTAAGGGGTGCTTTTCAAACTTTTGAGATGGACTCAAAATGCTGGAGTAACTCAACGGGTAAGGCTGAAGAAGGGTCTCGACCCCGAAACGTCACGCATTCCTTTTCTCCAGAGATGCTGCCTGACCCGCTGAGTTACTGCAACACTTTGTGTTTATCAAAGGAAAGAGTGCTGACAAAGCCAGTTTGGTATTATTAAAATTACCAAAAAAGCCACAGTAAGATGTCACATATTCACTGATCGGAGCAGATTTTAAGTTGATCTTAGCTGGAAGCCAGAGAATCATGACAAGTCAGACAAACCGATGCTCTCACACTGAATGCAGATCAAACATTCTCCGACATCAAAAAGGATGTCATTCTGCAGAGCAAAGCAGCTGAAGGAGAACTGGGATCACACGCCATGCAAGATCAGTCTCTGCGTATGCTTCAAGAGCTTGAGCTGAAATTGAAGTCAATTGTGCTAAAATTCCATAGGAACTCATTTGTTGGTGGCGAAGAAACTCAAGTCAGCAAAGGGCAGCATGGTGGCGCAGTGATAGAGTTGCTGCCGTCCAGCGCAAAAGACACCGGTTCAATCCTCACTGTGGGTACCGTCTGACGGTGTTTGAATGTTCTCCCCACGACCCGCGTGGGCTTTCCCCGGATGCTCCGGTTTCCTCCCACACTTTAAAGAGACGTACAGGTTAGTAGGTTAATTGGCTTCGGTAAAATTGTAAATTGTCCCTCGCATGTGTAGGATAGTGTTAATGTGCGGGGATCGCTGGTCACTGTGGGCTCGGTGGGCCGAAGGGCCTGATTCCGTGCTGTATCTCTAAACTAAACTAAACCAAACTAAACTAAACTAAACTAAACTAAACTCTGGAAGTCTACCCCATGACAGAAGGGGGAGGAGTTGTACAGTTTGATAGCCACAGGGAAAAAGGATCTCCTGTGGCGTTGTGTGCTGCATCTTGGTGGAACTAGTCTGTGGCTGAAGGTGCTCCTCAGATTGACCAATGTGTCATGGAGGGGGTGAACTGTATTATCCAAGATGCTCCGCAGTTTGAGGAGCATCTTCCCCTCCAAGACCACCTCCCATGAATCCACCTCCACCCCCAGGATGGAGCCAGCCCTCCTGATGAGATGTTAATCCTGTTGGCCTTCGCCCTGCTGCCCCAGCACACGGCATCGAAGAAGATGGCCACTGGCCACCACTGATTGGTAGAACATCTGCAGCATCTTACTGCAGATGTTGAAGGAGCGGAGCCTTCTCAAAAAGTACAGCCAGCTCTGTCCCTTCTTGTACAGGGCATCAGTGTTCCTGGACCAGTCCAGTTTACTGTCCAGGTACACTCCAAGGTACTCGTACTGACCGGGTAAACTGCACATCCACACCATTGATGAAGACAGGGTCCTCCTGAGGTCCACCAATAACTCCCCTCACTAACTAATCTCTCACCTCTCACCTCAAGCCTTTGCCCTCTAGAATCCTCAATCCTGGAATAAGACTATGGGAATGTTCACTTTATCCATGATCTTGTGCACCTCTAACCTGCAACACTCTGAAGAAAACCGTTCCAGCTTATCCAAACTCGTTATAACTCAAGCCCGCAAGCCCGAGTAACATTCTGGTGAAGGTGGACACAAAATGCTGGAGTAACTCAGCGGGTCAGGCAGCATTTCTGGAGAGAAAGAATAGTTGGCCTTTGGGTCAGGTCCCTTCTTCAGACTGGTGAATCTCTTCTGCACTTTTTCCAACTTAATGACCTTCCTATAGCTGGGCAACCAGAACTGCATACAGTACTCCAACTGTGATCTCACAACAAATTGTCTATTGTCTATTGAATTGTACAAACTGCACCATAATGTGCCAATCTTTGTACTCAGTACCATTCCCAATATAGGTACGTGTGTCAATTACAGTATCTCCTGAAATCAATCCAAATATAAAATGACCTTTAATGGAAGAATCTCTAATATATGTATAGGATTGCAGACTGGACAACATTCCACACCATCTTCAGGTGTAAATTCCCTAATTGCAGTTACCTGGAGATGTGTAATAGAAATTCCTCGAGGATCCCAAGGCTTCCGTTGTGATGATGTGCTTGTAAAAAGCAGGGATTGTGTTAACGTATAAGGAGCATTTAAAGGCTCAGGGCCTGTACTCGCTGGAATTTAGATGATGAGGGGGAAAACCCACTGGATAATGCTGGGCCTAGATCGAATGGATGTGGAAAGGATGTTTCTAGTAATGGGAGAGTCTAGAAATAGAGGGTGCAGCTTCAGAATAAAATGATCTACCTCTAGAATGGAGATGAGGAAGAATTCTTTTAGCTAGAGGGTGGTGAATTTGTGGAATTCATTGCCACAGACAGCTGTGGAGACCAAGACATTCGGTATTTTTAAAGCGGAGGTTGATAGCTTCTTGATTAGGAAGGGTATGGAAGGTTATGTGGAGAAGGCAGGAGAATGGGGTTGACAGGAAAAAATGAATCAGCCATGATTGAATGATGGAGAAGACTTGAAGGGCTGAATGGACTCATTCTGATCCAAAGTCTTATGATCCTATGGTAAAATGGGTTGCTGAATTCAGGCTACTGTCACATGTTCTCAGGAAATAGCTCTCACAGTTGGAAAGCCAAAGTGGCTCGTAATATGTCCAGGCAATAGTTTCTCCCTTTCATATCAAAATGTGCAGTTAAAGACTTGAAGTTTAGTATTAGCTTAGAGATACAGCACAGAAACAGGTCCCTCGGCCCACCGAATCCGCATTGACCAGCGATCCCCGCACATTTACACAATCCTCCATACACGAGGGACAATTTACACTTATACCAAGCCAATCGACCTACAAAACTGCACGTCTTTGGGGTGTCTGAGGAAACCGATGTTCTCCTAGAAAACCCACGCAGAACGCACAAAGTCCGTACAGACTGGCACCTGTAGTCAGGATGGAACCCGGATCTCTGGCGCTGTAAGGCAGCATCTCTACCACTGCGCCATCGTGTTTAAGTTGTCACACAAAACAGGATGAGTGCCGATGTCTGCATTTGAATATTGCAGGGAAACATAAAATACTTGACAGGTTGATATTCCAAAGGAATCAAACATGTATTTGCCTGTGGGTACAGAAGGCAGTGATGTACTGAGATCCCTCAGTCAGCTTCTGGATCTGAAGCTGTATTCAGGAAGCTACAGGACTAATTTACAGGCCTCACACTTCATAAAAAACATTGAGTTATAATTGTTGCCAGCAGTTATGAAATAAATAACAAAAAAACTGTCACTAAAGGGGCGGCATGGTGGAGCAGCGGTAGAGTTGCTGCCTTACAGCGCCAGACACCCGAGTTTGATCCTGACCACGGGTGCTGTCTGTACAGAATTTGTACGTTCTCCCCGTGACCTGCGTGGGTTTTCTCCAGGATCTCCGGTTTCCTCCCACACAACAATGACGTACAATTTATAGGCTAATTGGCTTTGCTAAAATTGGAAGTTGTCCCTAGTGTGTAGGATAGTGTTAATGTGTGGGGATCGTTGATTGGTGCGGACTCGATGGGCCGAAGGGCGTGTTTCCGCACTGTATCTCCAAACTAAACTAAACTAAAAGACAGAAATGAGATGTGATCCTATTAGTGCAAATTAGAGGGTGAAGATTTAATAGAAACCTGAGGAGTAACTTGGCAGCACAGTGGCATAGCTGATAGAGATGCTGCCTCACAGCACCAAAGACCTGGGTTTAAACCTGCCCTTGAATGCTGACTGCATGGAGTTTGCACGTTCTCCCTATGACAGCGTGGGATTCCTTCGGGTGCTCCGCTTTCCTCCCACACCCCAAACGCGTGCGGGTTTGTAGGTTCATTGGCCTCTGTAAATTGCCCCTGGTGTGAGTGAATGGGAAAATGGGATAACATAGAACTAGTCCCTGTAAATTTAAAGTTTAGAGATCCGACGGTTAGTGTTGACTTCGAGGGGGAAGAAGATGAATATTTGGATGAATGGACAAGTGTTAAATCTAATTGAAATTTGCGGCTCTCACCATGTTCCTCTTGCATTCCCCAGACTTCATTTACACCTTGCATGACGTGTCCATAATAAATATCCAGAGACTGCAGAACCTATAACATCCCCAGATTCTACATTAGAGCCTGCTCTACAAATAGCAGCCACTAGGGGCACCAGATTCTTTGACTATCCACTCCACCAGTAAGATATCATCCAGTAGCTCACAGCACAAGTAGAACAAAGAGGTTAGCCCCAGTATTTAAAGAGAAGGAGGGTATGATAAATATAGAGCAACCACCGGAATATTTTTGCGAGCCTCAACCTAGACAAATTAGATGAGTAGCGAAAAAGAGGAACAAATCATTTAGAAGGTACCGCGAGGAGGAAGGTTCATCTGAGGGTGAGACAGTAATTAAAGATACCGAGATAGATGTCAATGCATCAGAAAGCATACAGGCTGAACAGATATCCCATAGACAATTCCCATTCTGAGAAGTGCAGAATCCTGCGTTTGATTCGACCAGTGCAGTAGGTGTTAAAAATACTCGCACCATAAATATCCATACTCCACGGAAGCCCCATGAAATAATAGCAGTGTTAAATAAAATCCCTGATAGAAAGAAGTCACCTGCTGTTTTTATAGATTATTTAAGAACCACAATGTGTGTATATCGTGCAGACTCCCAAGACCTATGGGTGACCATACAACAAATAATTACTCCAGCTAAAAACACCAAATTTCAAGCAGCCCTGGGGCACCCGACACATGAGGCATTGGCAAACATAATAGTGAATGACAGTGCAAGAGAAGAGGCTATTTTAATGGCCCTTGCAAACATCCTTCCGAAGTCAATTGATTTAACAAGAATTCTGGAGATAGAACCAAAAAAGGGAGAGTGTGCGGATGAATTTTTAGAATGATTCTCAAGATTATGCATGGACCGATCAGGTGATTTAAACTATAAAAATGGAGTGAGTTCCCCACAATATTGTGCCATCTTATTGAATTGTCTCCCCCTTACGGTAGCTTTTGCTTGGGTGTTTCGGGTCTTTCAACATCAGACACCCTCACCCAGGCGACCCAGCCGTGGTTGATCAGACCACGACTTGTATTCAGGTGGCATGCGTTCCTCCCCATGGACCTTCTCTCCTGATCCAGAGCCACCTCAAGGCTTTCTCCGCTGCCTCTGTGGTGTTCTTGATGGCCCTTCTCCTCGCCACTGCGTTGATGCCCAGTGCACTCAAGGCTTTGTAGAGCGATTGCCCTGCAAAACCTCTGCAGCCAACCTCGATGGGCATACACCTCGCCTTCCAGCCCTGCTTACGGCAGTCTATGACCAGCTCTTCATACTTGGCCATCTTCCCCTTGTGGGCCTCCTCCAGGCAACCCTCCCACGGCACTGTCAGTTCCAACAAGACGATGTTTTTGGTCGCCTCTGAGACCAGGAGGATATCTGGCCTCAGGGTGGTCGTGGCAATGTGCTGTGGGAACTTCAGCTGTTTCACCAGGTCTACAGAAAGCTGCCAGTCCTGCGCAGTCGCCAGGATTCCTGACGGATTCCTGGCTGCTGTGGTTCTTGGCAGCTGCACTCCGGCCTTCACGAAGGTGATCATCTGGGTGGTGGGCCGTGCTTGTCTGCAGCTGCTGATTCCCATGCTGATGGCTTCTGCAATGGGTTTGAGAACCTGGTCGTGCCACCAAGTGTACCGGCCCTGCCCAAGAGCCTTTGGGCAGCAGCTCAGGATGTGCTGCAATGTCCCCCCGCCTGAGCATTGCGGGCAAGACATCATGGAGATTCCGCTTTGTCCCAGATGAAGAGGTTTGATGGGCTGGGCAGGACATCATACACTGCCTGGACCAGGAACTTGATGCGCTGTGGTTCAGCCTGCCAGAGCTCAGTCCATGTGGCTTTTCTGTCCATGGCCTGCTCCCACCTTGTCCAGGCTCCCTGCTGCCTCAATCCAACTGCTCTGGTACACCTCTCCTCCTCCACCACTGCCCTCACTTCATCCTGGACCAGCCTGCACCTATCCTTCCCCTCGGCCTTGTCAAACTGGGGAGTTGGGAAGATTCCCAGGCCAGCTCTTCCCCGAGTCACTGCTCCCACCAGGACTCTGTGGCATATCCGAGACTCCACTTGCAGCACGGCTTCGCCAGCTCTCCACTTCCTCCCAGTTTTCACCTCCACCCCTGCCTGAGCTGCTTTGGGATCTGCAGAACCTATAGCACGAGCTTAGAAGAGCTTAGGCAGGAACAATCCCAACATTTCAGAGACAGTTATACAGGTGCAAGGATAGGACAGGTTTGGAGTGATCTGAACCACACGCGAACAGATGGGATCACCATCTTTACTTTATTTACAACAAAAATGAGTCTTAGTAATGGTGATCTCAGGAGAATGAGGTTTCTATATTTATAAACAAACCAAGTTCACTCATGTCCATTTGGTGAAGAAATCGGTCATGCTTGCTTCATCTGGCCCATATGTGACTCTAATCCCATTCCACGTGGGTTATTGTTAAATGCTGTCTAAAATAATCTTGCAAGCAATTTGGATTCGTGTAGGCCTAATGTAGGCAGTACAAAAGAATCGCCACATTTTTGGCTCCTACAAAGTTACAAAAGTTCACCGATCAGCCCTATGTACTGTTGCTGCCGCACGTGGCAGCAGGCAGCCACCTGCCCACCAGGTCCCCACTTTGATCACTTTGGACCCTCCACCAGGTGGCTTTCGATGGTTCCGACACTGGCTCACAGCCCCCTCCCACCGCCTCCCCCTCTCTCACCGTCTCCTGTTCCCTACCCCACCCTCTGGTCGCTCTTTCCTCCCCTCCCCTCCCCTCCCCTCCCCTCTATTTCCCTCCCACCAGATCGCTGCTCCCACCCCAGTTGTCTACCCCACACCTACACCTCAGAGGTAGAGTTGTTGCCTTACAGCGCCAGAGACCCGGGTTCGATCCTGACCAGGGCAGCTGTCTGTACGGAGTTTGCACACGCTCTCCATGACCTGCGTGGGTTTTCTCCGGTTCCTCCGGTTTCCTCCCACAAAAATGTAAATTGTCCCTGGTGCATGTAGGGTAGTGTTAATGAGCGGGGGGGGGGGGGGGGGGGTCGGGATCGGTGGGCCGAAGGGCCTGTTTTCACACTGTATCTCTAAACTAAACTAAATTAAACTTACCCAAGCGCATGCTTTTGGGATGTGGGAGGAATTCGGAACACTTTGGGAAAATCCCGTGCAGTCAGAGCAAACGCCACCCAGACAGGGTAGCACGCAACAAAAGCTTTACACTGTACCTCGGTACACGTGGTAATAAACTAAACCAAAACTGACAGTATTAGAGGCCAGGATTGAACCTGAGTTTTCAGTTGCTATTAGCTATGCCACCGTGTCATCAAGAGCTGGCATTCCCACTGTTATTTTACAGGATCATTTGCCTACCTCTTCAGAGGAACTGAAGCATCTTTCTTCTCAGCTAATTGCCTGTGGCTCTGGAATCAACGCTGCATCTCTTCCAATTTGTGTGACTCATTATACTCGGGCTGACAAAACCATTCACTGACTCAGGGAGAAGCACCACTCAAAATGCTTGGTAGGATATGCAAATATAGTAATTAAAAATAAAAGTGTTCCCCGTTAAAAAAACTCCTCATGTATTGCGTTCGGCTGGTAATGGCAGATGTGGTGAAGAACTAGTCACAACATTTTTCGTTCAGCAATTTGTATACAGTATATAATTTCCATACATATCTTGGCAGGCCTTCAAAGTTGCGATCTAGTGATTATGTGGATGATGTAGTACAGTACTCATGGCTTACTCTCATAATTTTTGGCATCATCTGATTTAAGAACATATCCCAGCAATATATCCCATGGAATATGAACCTCTAGATTCAGGGATAGTTTCTTCCCAGTTGTCATCAGCCAACTGAATCATCCTACCAACAACTAGAGAGCGGTGCTGAACTACTATCTGCCTCATTGGTGACCCCCAGACTATCTTTGATCGGACTTTGCTGGCTTTACCTTGCACTAAACCATATTCCCTTATCATGTATCCATACAATGTAAATGGCTCGATTGTAATCATGTATTGTCTTTCTGCTGACTGGATAGCAAGCAATAACAACTTTTCACTGTACCTCGCTACATGTGACAATAAATTAAACTGAACTGAATTAGGACATAGAACATAGAACTGTACAGCACAGGATTGGGCCCTTTGCCCCACAATGTTTGTGCCAAACATGATGCCAAACAAGTTAAACTGATCTCATCTGCCTGCTCATTTTAGTTTAGTTTAGTTTATTGTCACATGTACCAAGGTACAGTGAAAAGGACTTGTTGCATGCCAACCAGTCAGCGGAAAGACAATACATGATTACAATCGAGCCATCTATGTACAAATACATGATAAAGGGAACAACATTTAGTGCGAGATAAAGTCCAGCAAAGTCCAATTAAAGATAGTCCGAGGGTCTCCAGTGAGGTAAATAGGCGGTCACGGTGGCGTAGCGGTAGAGTTGCAGCCTTGCAGCAAATGCAGCCCTGGAGACCCGGGTTCAATCCCGACTACGGTTGCTGTCTGGACGGAGTTTGCACGATCTCCCCATGACCAGCTTGGGTTTTATCCGAGATCTTCGGTTCCCTCCCACACTCCAAAGATGTGCAGGTTTGTCGGTTAATTGGCTTGGTAAATGTAAAAATTGTCCCTTGTGTGTGTAGGATGGTGTTAATGTGCGGGGATCGCTGGTCGTCGTGGACCCGGTGGGCCGAAGCTGTATCTCTTTCCGCGCTGTATCTCTAAACTAAAAAAAAATGTAGCTCAGGACTGCTCATGACGAGCTCATCAGTTTCTGTCTTTAGACATCAGAACATAAAACAGTTAGCACAGGAACAGACCCTTCAGCCCACAATATCTGTGCTGAACATGATGCCAAGCTGAACTAATCTCCTCTGCCTGCATATGATTTATAACTCCACACAGACACACAGCGCCCGAGATCAGGATCGAACCCTGGTCTCTGCCGCAGTCAGGGAGCTGCTCTACCAGCTGTACCACTGCACTACTCTAAGTCTTTTTGTTGACGGGATAGCCCACAACAAAAATGCTTTCCACTGTACCTCGGTACACGTGACAATAATAAACAAAACTAAACTAAATATATATCTAAGAGCCTCTTAAATGCCACTGTTGTATCTGCTTCCACCACTAACCCTGGCAGCAAATTCCAGGCACCCTCCACTCTCTGTGTAAGGAAACGTACCCACATGGCTCCTTTGAACTTTGCCCCCACATGTTAAAGCTATGCCTTGTAGCCTTTGCACCCTGGTAAGAAGGTTCTGACTGTCTACCCTCTCCATACCACTCATAATTTTTTTGTACACCTACCAGATCTCCCCTCAGTTTTCAATGCCCCATGAAAATAATCCACGTTTGCCCAACCTCTCCTCATAGCTAATACACTCTAATCCAGGCAGCAGTCTGAAGAAGGGTCGCAACCCGAAACGTCGCCAATTCCTTCTCTCCATAGATGCTGCCTCACCCGCTGAGTTTCTCCAGCATTTTGTGTCTACCTTCGATTTTACCAGCATCTGTAGTTCTTTCTTAAGCATTCTGGTAAACCTCTTCTGTACTGTCTCCAATGCCTTTTAAGTCAGATTTCCAGCATCTCCGGTTTAATTAACGTTTAACCTGTGCACCAATCAAAATAATGGGAAAGGTAAAATTAAGAAGGTGATAGCATAGTCGGGAATAATAAAGAGATTGTGTTTTAAATATCTTTAACAATTAAAATATGTGACGGAACGAGGCACTGGGTAATTTTCAGTGTCTGGGTTGATTTTTTTGGAGGGAACTGTAAATTAATGTTATCACTTCATTAATATTCATTTTCATTCACCTGGACAAGCCTGAACATTTTCTGGCACGCTCGATGCATCTGCATCACGATATTTAGTGTTGAAAACTGAATCAGTGAGTTAAAAACTGACGTAGCAAAGTCTTTGAAGGGAGAAAGCACATCACTTAACAAGATACTGATTTTTCATGTTTATGGCAAATGCTGGAGTCTTGTGTAAAAGGGTGGCACGTGGCGCAGCGGTAGAGTTGCTGCCTTATAGCACCAGATACCCGGGTTTGATTCTGACTACAGGTGCTGTCTGTATAGAGTTTATTATACGTTCTCCCCATGACCTCGTGTGTTTTCCCTGGGTGCTCCGGTTTCCTCCCACATTCCAAAGAGGCACAGGTTTGTAATTGTTAATTGGCTTCGGTAAAAATTGTAATTTGTCCTTGGTGTATAGGATAGTGGTCGTGCATGGGGATTGCTGGTCGGCGCGGACATATGTGGGCCGAAGGGCTTGTTTCCACACTGTATCTCTAAACTAAACAAGCATTTGAACGACTGAGGCATGAAAGGCAATGGACCTTACGTTGGTAAATTAGACATGGTGGGTCAAAGGGCCTGTTTCTGAGCTGTGCAATGTTGTGATTCCATGTTCCATTCTTGTTAACAGACACAATAGTGAGGACTCAAAGAACAAGAACCACGCTTCTACAACCTTGGGCTCTAAATAATGAAAAGTCTCAAATAACATAATTTGTTCCGATGAAAGATCATTGATTAAGTCGTCACTTCTGCTTTTCTTTCTGCAGATGCTGCCCGACTTGCTGGGAATTTCTGCTTTTGTTACAGTTTTCCAACATCCGCAGTATTTTGTTTTTGAAAGTTGAAGTTGCACTAGTCATAGAGTCATAGAGTCATAGAGTGATACAGTTTGGAAACAGGCCCTTCAGCCCAACTTGCCCACACCGACCAAACATGTCCCAGCTATACTGGTCCCACCTGCCTGCGCTTGGCTCATATCCCGCCAAACCTGTCCTATCCACGTACCTGTCTAACTGTTTCTTAAATGTTGGGACAGTCCCAGCCACAACTACCTCCTCTGGCAACATGTTCCATACACCCACCACCCTTTGTGTGAAAAAGTCACCCCTCTGATTCCTATTGAATCTTTTACTCTTAACTTTGAACCTATGTCCTCCAGTTCTAGATTCCCCCACTATGGGCAAGCGATTCTGTGCATCTACCCAATTTATTCCTCTCATGATTTTCTACAATGGAGATCACCCCTCCATCTGCCTGCGCTCCAAGGAATAGAAACCCACCCTACTCAACCTCTCCCTGTAGCTCACACCATCTAGTCCCTTTATCACTGGGATTTGTAGGGTTATTCAGTTTGGGAAGAAACATTGCAATTTTTATTTAATGGTGAGGAATTGGAGCTTGTCAAATTTTAGATTTCTATTGGAGCTACCTGTAATTGGTTCGGCTCCTTTGGAGTAATGGTTTTCCACTCGCTGCTAAAACTCAGGCGGGGTCTGGGATTCTCAGAAGATGAGGTTTCTTTGTTTCCTTTGAGGCTTATGAGTCATAGAGTCATAGGTCATAAGGTCATAAGTGATAGGAGCAGAATTAGACCATTAAGTCTACTCCACCATTCAATCATGGCTGATCTCTCCCTCCTAACCCCATTCTCCCCATAACCTCGGACAATCGTACTAATCAAGAACATATTAATCTCCGCTTTGAAAATGCCCAATGACTTGGCCTCCACAGCTGTCTGTGGAAATGAAATCCACAGATTCACCACCTCTGACTAAAGACATTCCTCCTCAATTCCTTTCTAAAGGTGAGTCCTTTTATTCTGAGGCTGTGCACTCTGATCCTAGACTCTGCCACGAGTGGAAACATCCTCTCCGCACCCACTCCGCCCAGGCCTTTCACTATTCGATGAATAATCAAAGGTGAAAGGTGGAGGTAACAAAAGGCTGTGGATGATGGAATCTAACAGGAAGGGCTTGAACTAAATAAGGGAGGAAAGATGGGTGGATAGTTACAATGAGGGACGAAGGGGCTCAATCCAATCCTTCCCACCGTGCGGTGACCAAAAGTACAACCAATACTCCGTGTGGTCCAAGCAATGCTTCAACATAACTCTTCCCAGCTCTTGTATTTTATGTCACGACCAATGAAGACAAGCGTCCCATGGGCCTTCGACACTTTCCTCTCCGCCTGTGCTGCCACTTTCATTGATTCATGGACTTGTTCCTCCACATGGTAAGAATCTTTTTCACATGGTGGGTGTCGAAGACAAGAGGGTATTGCATGAATGTACAAGCCCATACATCAGTGACAATGGCAGCACACTCATCAACACTCTCATGTTTATTGTGTATGTCCTGCCTTCATTAGCCCTCCCAAAATACATTTCCTAGCCCTTGTCAGTATTATATTCCCTGACATTATTCTACCCAACTAACTGACTGAGCCACATAATGCTGTAGATTTACATAGCCCTTCTCGCTATCTACAATACCACCAATAATCTGCTGACTTCCTAATCACAACTCCTAAATTCACATTATATTGAATTGTTGAACTGCTAAACAAGTTGTTAATATTTATCGCAAACATCAACAAACCTCTCAAATGCTGAAGATAAATTCCTCATCTCCCAATCTACATTGTTGCGGCCGCTGTACTTATTTTTAACCTGCACTTTCTATGTAGATGTAACATTATATTCTATGCTGATTATTTTCTCCTTTTCATGTCTGATATGATATGATTGTATGATATGATTTGCTTGTATAGCATGCAAAACAATGTTTTAACTTGTGTAGTAGGCCCACCTTGGTCATGACTGAGCATGGGTGGTGCATCCTAGTTTATCGTATGCAAGCCTGGGCGGTCATATGGAGGACAGGCTGTTGCCAATGCAGCACGTCCCCCCTCTCCACGTCGCTGATCGATCCAAAGGAACAGCAGGGCCGTTACAGTTTGGCACCAGCCCCGTCATAGGAGCTGCCAGAGTGAGGTTGTAGGCAACGAGGAACTGCCTTAGGGGCTCCGGCTCCGGATTTTCTTGATGTTTACTCCTGGAGCCTTTTCCATGACTGGATATGGCCACAAGGCAGTGGAGGTTTTAAATCAATAGATGGACTGCCTTCCCAGACTGGCGAGCCTCATCTGCCCGAGAGTCATGGGGGCGGGAGCGTCTACCTTCCCGTGCAGGTCTATAGCACCTGCCCACTGCCCATTGTGTACATTACAATAATAAACCAATACCAATACCAATACTAATATGTGTAGGAAGGAACTGCAGATGCAGACACAAAATGCTGGAGTAACTCAGCGGGACAGGCAGTATCTGTGGAGAGAAGGAATGAATAACACTTCTGGTCGGGACCCTCCTTCAGACTGCCTCAGTACTAATGTACTACGTAATTCTAGTTAGCTAGATATCAATGGTAGAAAATTGCTTGAAGAAATTCAGAGGGACAATACATCCGACAGCAGTTAGTGAGTTAATGGTTACTCAAGGTAAGTCAGAGCCGGTTTGATAAAGGAAGGTCATGTCCGACTAACAAAATTGGATTTTTTGAGAAGCCAGTGAGGATTGTCAATTAGGATGGTGCATTTTGTTGTAGTCTACATGGATTTTAGCAAGGTGCTTGACAAAGGCAAGAAAGATCAAGAAGGTAGAAGCCCAAGGGGTCCAAGCAAGTTTGATTAAAAATTCTTTCAGCTGCAAAACAAAGCAATGGTTGACAGGAATTTTAGTGCCTGAAGGGACTGTATGCAACGGGGTCCCACAGAGCTCAGTACTGGGGTCGTAGGTTTCTCTCATAAATGTGGATGATTTATGAATTCATGATGTTTTAAATACTGAACTGACATACTAATTAATTCAAGATAGACACAAAATGCTGCAGTAACTCAGAGGGTCAGGAAGCATCTCTGGAGAAAATTAAACGTTTCGGCTCGGGAGAATGAGTCTCAATCTGAAATATTTGAAGAAGGTTCTTGACCTGAAACGTCACCCATTCCTTGACGTTTCAGGTCAAGACCCTTCTTCAAAATTTCATATTGTGACTTATCGTCCCGACCCGAAACGTTTCATTTTCACCCTCACCCACCCCGCTGAGTAATAGCCCTGTCCCACGGTACGAGCTCATTCCAAGAGCTCTCCCAAGTTTAAAAAAAAATCAAACTCGTGGTAAGCACGGAGAATGAACGTAGCGGGTATGTCAGAGCTTGGGGACGTCTCTTAGCGCTAACGGCAGGTACTCGGGATGACTCGCTAACAGCAAGTAAGCACGGGAAGACTTGTGAAGATTTTTCAACATGTTGAAAAATGTCCACGAGAGCCCCAAGTACCGACAAGTGGCAATTATTGTAAATCTCCGAGTTTGAATCAGGGCAAACTCGGGAGAACTCTTGGAATGAACTCGTACCGTGGGACAGGGCTTTTACTCTAGCATTTTTGTGTCTATCTTTGAAATATCACCTATCTATTTTCTCCAGAGACGCTGCCCGTCACGCTAAGTTGCACCAGCATTTTGTGTCTATCTTTGGTATAAACCAGCATATGCAGTTCCTTTTTAATACTCATTAATCATCAATGCTATACACACATGTTCAATGCACCCCCTCTGCATTTCCTCAGCTACCTCAAACCTGCACCTTCTACAGCATGTAAATGGTGGTGATCATATTTACCATGTTAGCCAATACCAAAATCGGCATTGCGGTTGATAGTGAGGAAGGATGTTGTCCATGGATTGTTTGAATGGGTACAAAAGCAGCAAATGGAATTCAGTCTGAAGGCGTGTGAGGTAATCCACTTGGTTAAGGCATACAAGGCAATACGTAATAAGCAATTGAGGGCAGCACAGTGGCGCAGCGGTAGAGTTGCTGGCGATAAAACAGAATTCCTCCTCATAGGCTCCAAAGCCACACTCAGCAAAATCAATAACCCCACTCTCACCATCGACGGCACCACTGTCTCCCCATCTCCCCAGGCCCGCAACCTTGGCGTGATCCTTGATTCCACCCTCTCCCTTGAGCCTCGCATCCGCCATGTCATTAAAATCTCCTTCTTTCATCTCCGCAACATCGCCAAACTCAGACCCTCTCTCACACCTCCCGCTGCTGAAAGACTCATCCATGCCTTCATCTCCTCCCGACTGGACTACTGCAACTCACTTCTCCTTGGCATCAGCTCCACCTACATCAACCGACTCCAACTGGTCCAGAACGCAGCCGCCCGACTCATCACCTACACCAAATCCTGGCATCACATCACTCCAGTCCTCAAACAACTTCACTGGCTTCCCATCTCCCACCGGATCACCCACAAAATCCTGATCCTCACCTACAAAGCCCTCCACCATCTGGCCCCCCCATATCTCACTGACCTCCTCTCCCCCTACCAACCCTCACGGTCCCTCAGATCCACATCAGCCGGTCTCCTCTCCATCCACAAGTCCAACCTCCGCAGTTTTGGGGACAGAGCCTTCTCCAGGGCAGCTCCCAGGCTCTGGAACTCCCTCCCCCAACTGATCCGCAATTCCGTGTCCCTCACCATCTTCCAGTCCCGCCTCAAGACCCATCTCTTCACCTCTGCCTATCCTTAGCCCCACGTCCCCCTCCCTTTTCATCTGTGCATTAATTGCCTCATATTGTGTTTTGTATTGAATTCTGTCTTTACTTTGTGTACTAGTCATGTCTCTACTATTTATTTCATTCCCCTTACATGTTTTTCCTCTACCTGCTAAATTTTTGTAATGTGTCCTCGAGACTCTTGAAAGGCGCCCATAAATAACATTATTATTATTATTATTATTATTATTATTATTATTATTATTATTATTATTATTACAGCGCCAGAGACCCAGGTTCCATCCTGACTATGGGTGCTGTCTGTACCTTCTCCCCATGACCTACTTGGTTTTTCTCTGGACTTAGTTTAGTTTAGTTTATTTTCACATGTACCGAAGTACAGTGAAGCGCGTTTTTGTTGCGTGCTATCCAGTCAGCAGGAAGACAATACATGATTACAATCAAGCCGTCCATAGTGTATGGATAGAGGATAAAGGGAATAACTTTTAGTGCAAGATAAAGTCCAATTAAAGATAGTCCGAGGGTCTCCAATGAGGTAGATGTTAGGTCAGGACTGCTCTCTAATTGGTGATAGGATTGTTGCCTCATAAACTACAGACAGTAGTTCAGTTTAGTTTATTGTCATGTGTATTGAGGTGTAGTGAAAAGCTTTTACTATGTACTATCCAATTAGCGGAAAGACAATACATGATTACAATCGAGCCATTCACAGTGTACATGATACATGATAAGGAAATAATGTTTAGTGCAAAATAAAGCCAGTGAAGTTTGATCGAAGATAGTCCAAGGATCCCCGATGACATCGTAGACATTGTCCCAATCCCAGCCCTTTCCATCAAAGGTACTGACATTCTCACCATTGAAGGGACCTGTTTACGTGCCTAAGCTGATGTAAGTAAAACTCCCATTGTCTTGTTGTCGATACAAATGACAATTAAAAGCTCTTGACTTTTAACTTCCTTCCATGTGAAAGATAGATTCTTGATTGGTACAGGGATCAGAGGTTTAAGGGGAGAGAAGGCTGGAGAATGGGGTTAGGAGGGAGAGATAGAACAGCAATGGTGGAGTAGACTAGATGAGCCGAATGGCTGAATTCTACTCCTATCAATTATGACCTTACTTTTGACCTTTATCATGTATCTACAGGCGCTCCCCGATTTACGATACTTCGACTTGCGATATTTCGACTTTACGATTGGCAAATGCTCGGCAACGGCAGCGAGGCGCACGTCACTTCCGGTCACGTGATCGCAATATATCGCAATGCGTTTTCAACTTACGATATTTTCGGTTTACGATGGGTTTATCGGAAGGTAATTCCATCGTAGGTCGAAGAGCAGCCGTATCTGTACAATGTGGACAGCTTGAGTATAATCATGTATAGTCTTTTCACTGAACGAATAGAACACAACAAAAGGAGGATTTTATTGTACATGTGACAAGAATGGACAAAACTAATTCTAATCCTATTCCGCTATGACCTTGTGACTTTATTTTACCCTCTAGGTTCTTCCATAGATCTCTTGTTTTTAACCAGGTTTTTGCCTAATTTCTTTCTTGGCCCAGCATCCATTTCCCTGGGGTCCCAGTGAAAGGCTGTGAGACACTTCCGAACACTGCAGCCACCACGTGGAAGCACGTCGCTGCTGTTGACATGGTGCTGAGCCATTCATAGCCGTTTCACATCTAGCCAGTCTGAATATGAAGCAGGAGCACTTCTGAATGCAAATTGTTGTCAATTCATTTTTAACTACTCTGAAAATAAATCTTACGGCAAAAGTAATTGGCAGGAAATATGCATAATATCTTTCCTGGCAAGCTAGAATGGGTTTTTTTGTTGAGCAGAATAGTTTAAACTATTGAATTGGACTGACAGTTAATTAAAATATATCTCCCCTGGAGTGCGTGTGGAGAGGATGCTCTTTCAGTGCTTTAATAATGTGAATCTCAGAAGAATCATGAATGAAGCTTAAAGCTAACGGAATCAAGGGACATGGGGAGAAAGCAGGAATGGGGTACTGATTTTGGATGATCAGCCATGATTATATTGAGTGGCCGTGCTGCCTCACAGGACCGAATGGCCTACTCCTACGCCGATGTCTCTATGTCTCTATGTTTCTATGTAAAGAATTTGATCTAAATCATAGAAACATAGAAACATAGAAATTAGGTGCCATTCGGCCCTTCGAGCCTGCACCGCCATTCAATATGATCATGGCTGATAATCCAACTAGTCCAAGTATCATGTACCTGCCTTCTCTCCATACCCCCTGATCCCTTTAGCCACAAGGGCCACATCTAACTCCCTCTTAAATATAGCCAATGAACTGGCCTCAACTACCTTCTGTGGCAGAGAATTCCACAGATTCACCACTCTCTGTGTGAAAAATGTTTTTCTCATCTCGGTCCTAAAAGATTTCCCCCTTATCCTTAAACTGTGACCCCTTGTTCCCTTCCCCAACATTCGGGAACAATCTTCCTGCATCTAGCCTGTCCAACCCCTTAAGAATTTTGTAGGTTTCTATAAGATCCCCCCTCAATCTTCTAAATTCTAGCGAGTACAAGCCAAGTCTATCCAGTCTGTCTTCATATGAAAGTCCTGACATCCCAGGAATCAATCTGGTGACCCTTCTCTGCACTCCCTCTAAGGCAAGAATGTATTTTCTCAGATTAGGAGACCAAAATTGTACGCAATACTCCAGGTGTGGTCTCACCAAGACCTTGTCCAACTGCAGTAGAACCTCCCTGCTCCTATACTCAAATCATTTTCCTATGAATGCTAACATACCATTCGTTTTTTTCACTGCCTGCTGCACCCTGCACTTTCAATGACTGGTGTACCATGACACCCAGGTCTTGTTGCATCTCCCCTTTTCCTAATCGGCCACCATTCAAATCATGAATAAACCCATAGATAAAGTGTAGACACAGGCCATTCGGCTCAACTGGTCCATGCCGACCAAGATGCATCGTCCACACTAGTCCCACCGGTCTGCGTTTGGCCCATTTCCCTCTAAACCTTTCCTCTTCATCAACCATGAAGTAAACTCATAGGTACAGCGTAGAAACAGGCCCTTCGGCCCATTGAGAGTGCGCCACTAATCAAGCACTCATTTTAACACTCCCCAGATTCTCCTCAATTCCAGGCAACTCACCTCCAGATTCTACAATGCAACAACCAACCAGAGCAATTCACAGTGGCCAATTACGCTACCAACCCGCACATATTTGGGATATGGGAGGAAGCTGGAAAACTCAACATGCTGTCACAGGAGCAACATGCAACCTCCAAACAGACAGCACTGGTGGTAAGAATTGAACCTGCGTCACTAAAACAGTGAGGCAGCAGCTCCATCAACTGTGCTACCACTGAACCACACTAAAATGTGTTTGCATTACTGCCCCTTTCCAGGCCTAAAGAATATTTCTTCATTTATTACTATTTTTTACATTTCCGTGAAGGAAGTTCTCTACTTGTCACTATATAGAGTGTTCCTCAGCCAATTCTTTCCCAAATTGTGGCCGTCTTTGAAGCAGGTTCTATTTTCATTCTTTCACCATCAGCAGTGTCAGACTCAGGCATGGGGAGACCAGCTGAGTTAACGATGACGAACAATTGAAGATGGACACAAAAAGCTGGAGCAACTCAGCGGGTCAGACAGCATCTCTGGAGACAGCATCTTTCTCCAGAGATGCTGTCTGACCCGCTGAGTTACTGTCTTCGGTTTTGAACCAGCATCTGCAGTTCCTTCACACACAATGCTGGGTAATCAGCAGAAGCAGATCAATTGTCCAAGCTCTTTTGGAATATAGGTTTCAGCATTGGTCACTCTGCTGTAGGAAAGGTGTTGTCAAGCTGAAAAGGGTACAGAGAAAATTTATGACGATGTTGCCAGAACTCAAGGGCCTGAGCTATAGAGAGAGGTTGAGCAGGCTCATACAATATTCCTTAGAGCGCAGGAGGATGAGGAATGATCTTATAGCGGTGTATAAAATCATGAGAGGATGAGATCAGGTAAATGCACGGAGTCTTTTGCCCAGAGTAGGCGAATTGAGAACCAGAGGACATAGGTTTAAGGTGAGGGACCACGCTGGTCAGTATGGGTAAATTGGGCTGAAGGGCCTGATTCCATGCTGTATGACCCAATGACTTTAGGACTCTTCCAGTTTTCTCTCTCCCCCCCATCATCACTACAAACAGTCTGAAGAAGGGTCCCAATCTGTAATGTTATCTACCCATCTTCTCCAGAGATGCTGCCTGACCAACTGAATTACTCCAGCACTTTGTGTCTTTTTTGTGTAAACTTGCAAAAATCTGCAGTTCCTTGTGTCTCTGGATTAATTGTCCCATCCTCAGACATGTTTCCCTATTGCCAAGGTAGAACGTGAACAATTTTTTTCTGGATTTTTGATTAATTTCCCAGGACTGGTAATTTCTTAATTTAACCACCATAATACCACATTCGCTGTCTTAATAGGCCCCAGGGAATGAATTAAGGCATCTCACAGAGCTATTACAAGAACCATCACTGATTAGTGATTCTTGGCCTTTTCCTTACGTCTAAAGCAGCAGTGAAAATGATTAATTTAGCCTTTGCTAAGCCGCATATAAAATGAATGTAAAATTTATAAAGCATCTGTGTCTAACACTGGTGGCATCATTATCCTTCTAAATTTATTGTTGATAAACAACAAAATAAATCTGTTGGTCCCGATTATATCTGAAATGTTACCTGCATTTGACACACTTTTAAAATACTTTTGGATAGGATAGGTTTGGAGGAATTTGGGTCAAACACAGGCAGGTGGAAACTAATTTAGATGGGGGCATCTTGGTTGGCATGGCGAAGTTAGGCTGACGGTCCTGTTTCTATGCTGTTTAACTCATTTTCTATATGACTGTAAAAGTTAAGGCAAGGCTACTGGCTTTGTCCCTCATTAAGGGACAAATTTTAGTTTAATTTGGAGATACAGCGCGGAAATGAGTCCTACGGCCCACCGAGTCCACGCCGACCAGCGATCCCCATACACTAACACTATCCTACACACGCCAACCAGCGATCCCCATACACTAACACTGTCCTACACATGCCGACCAGTGATCCCCATACACTAACACTATCCTACACACACCGACCAGCGATCCCCATACACTAACACTGTCCTACACACTAGGGACAATTCACAATTTTTTTAAACCAAAGCTAAATTGACCGACAAACCTGTACGTCTTTGGAGTGTGGGAAGAAACCAGAGCACCCGGAGAAAACCCACGAGATGACGGGGACAACATACAAACTCCATACAGACAGCACCCATAGTCAGGTCTCGAACCCGGATCTCTGACACTGTAAGGCAGAAACTCTACCGCTGCACCATTGTGATGCCTTATAAGCTTTGTGGGTCATGCACAGAGATGGAGTGAATGGTGAAACGGAGAGAAACTGGTGATGGGGGGGGGGGGGGGGGGGGGGGGGTGGCAATATTGGTTCATGCACAATAGTTAATTAAGCAGTAAAATGAACATCTGTTAGTGCAGATAGACACAAAGTTGGAGTAACTCAACGGGTCAGACAACATCTGTGGAGAGAAGGAATGGGTGATGTTTCGGGTTGAGACCCTTCTTCAGGTCTGAAGAGGAGTCTCGACCTGAAACGTCATCTATTCCTTTTCACCATGGATGCAGTTGGAACCGCTGAGTTACTCCAGCTTTCTGTGTCTATCTTTGGTTTAAACCAGCATCAGCAGTTCCGTCCTACACATCTGTTAGTGCAGTTTTGCAAATTTGCTTGCAAATTAATCAGTGGGATTTGACATCATTCAGTACAGCAGTGATATTTGCCTAAATCTGAACTCACGGCAGAGGTTTTCATGCCCTAGGGGCGGGGTGGCACAACTGAGCAATACGTTGCAATTTCAAAGCACAATGCCATTGACTGTGACTGAAACATCTAGAGCTTTGCGGGGCCTGTTTCCATGCTGTATCACACTATGACTCTAAGACTGCAAGGAAGAACCAGGCAGAAAAGATTCAAAAAGAATTTGAGAGATAATGATCCCTGGCATTGTCCAAATTGGCTTTCGAGTATGTGCGGAGCTTATTTATTTACATGATTCGGTTACAAATCTCCTCTTTTTCCATTCTGCAGCTATCCCAGGTCAACACTGTGGACAGCTCGATTGTAATTATGTATAGTCTTCCATTGCCTGGTTAGCATGCAACAAAAGCTCTCCACTGCACCTCGGTACATATGTTCATAACTTTGCAAGTGATTGGAACAGAATTAGGCCATTCGGCCCAACAAGTCTCCTCCGCCATTCAATCATGGGTGATCTATCTCTCCATCCTAACCCCATTCTCCTACCTTTTCCCCATAAGCCCAGACGCATCATGACAAATGATAATAAACTAATCTAAAATAAATTGAACTTACAATACGTTCCAGTGTCTTTACTGCCGACTCCTTTAAATACCAGGAAGAAACCACAGTTACAAAAATTAATTGATTGTCAATGGCTTTGTACAAAGTGCCTACACACCAACTGGATTACAGTAATTGTCTTACAAAACCAGCTGCAGGGCAGCGAATCAATCTCTAAATTCACTGAAGAAAAGGATATAGAGAAGATTTACGGGAATGTTGTAACTTGACAATAAACGAAACTGAAACTAGAGGGATGTGGGCCAAACGCAGGCAGGTGGGACTGATGTAGAAGGTCCTTGTGGGCAAGTTGGACCGAAGGGCCTGTTTCCACAACGAATGACTCTATGACTTGCTAGTACAGGGTAGCTACAAATGGGCCAAAGAGACCGACCCCTTCATTAAATGATGATGACATTATCAATTCATCCACAGGAAGTGACTTCCCCTGCATGCTACATATAATAGAATTACAAACCTTTCAGAATGTATGCTAAAATATTTTTCTTTACATACTTCTTCCCCTATTATCTTCTGAGAAGCATTATTGTAAGAGTGAATTATTTAAGTACATATTACATTTAAGTGGTTTTTAGATAGGTACATGGAAGTGAAGGGAATAGAGGGATGTGGATCATGTACAGGCAGATGAGATTAGTTTAACTTGGCATCATGTTTAGCGCAAACACTGTGGAGCGAAGGGCCCGTTTCTGTGCTGTGCTGTTCTATGCTCTATGCACATTAACATGAAAGTGGCAGAGCACAAAGCGCTTGAAGAATTCTGCGGGTCAGGCATCATCTGCGGAGGGAATAGACAGGCAACATTTCAGGTCGGGATCCTTTACCAGACAGACACACTGAGTTCCTCCAGCACATTGTATGATGCTCAAGATCCCAGCATCTGTAGTTTCTCATGTTAACATAAATGTGGCTGTTGTCTTAAGAAAGCAAATTGTGAAATGCTTTACATATTTTACGTATTTCCACTTGATAAACCGTAAGAAACAGATTAGGTTCCAAAGAAAAGATAGTCATAAAGTCACAGAGCGATACAGCATGGAAACAGACCTTTTGGCTCAAATCGTCCATGAGGCACATTCATGCTAGCCCCATATGCCAGTGAAAAATTGAATCAATTGAACTATTAACCATGATAATGAATAATTTAATTTTTTTAGAAAATGCTACACAAGACCTTATGGTATCAGAGGAATGTGTGTGAAAATGGTCCTAGCCATTGACCCAAGATGACTCTTGAGAACAGCGAATATGGCACCGTTACTCAAGGGTCAACGGTGCTGCAGCGGTAGAGTTGCTGCCTTACAGCACCAGAGACTCAGGTTCAATCCTGACTACGGGTGCTGTTTGTACATTCTCCCAGTGACTGCCTGGTTTTTTTCTTGGTGCTCTGGTTTCCTCCCACACTCCAAAGAAGTACAGGTTTGTAGGTTAATTGGCTGCAATAAAATTGTAAATTGTCCCGAGTGTGTAGGATAGTGCTAGTGTATGGGCGATCGCTAGTCAGCGCGGACTCAGTGGGCTGAAGGGCCTTTTGCACGCTATACCTCTAAAGCCTAAAGCTGTCTTTCACTAGAGTATCAGGTTTATTCCTCTACCTAGCAATGTTACAAAATTTTGAGATTTAAAAAATCAAGTCTGCAATTTATCCCATCAGATAAAGCATAACAATAAGTTTAATTTGACACCAAATTCACTTTCATATCTCGTATTAAAAAAGTTATGACCATTTTCATACTCGGAAATTAGCATCTTGTTCCCTATTGATTTTCAATGGACATTACAAAAAAGCTGTGATCTTGGATAGTCAAAAGCCCATTTCTTAAGGAAAGATTAACATTTTTAAATAGCCTAAGTGTCCAAAGATTATTCACAAATAATTCACAATATAACATGATTTTTATATCTAATTTACATTAATTTATAGGCCAAATGGAAGGAATTTAGTGTTCAATTGCTGTAAATAAATGCGAATTTAAATCGGCTTTCTAGTGGGTTCATGTGGAACGCGCTGGTTTAGAACGTTGACATCGCGCTGGATTAGTGCCCTCAAATGCCGAGAAAAATACTGCGGGATATAAAAAGCCCAAAATGAACTACTCGCTATAGATAACTTGATATATAGGGTTATATATATGCCCCATTTAATGTAAAAATAAGGTACATACCTTTAATTGTTTGCTTTATAAAACCCTGGGGCTGCGAGAGGTTGCGGAATGAGACAGTAATTTTAAAACTATTAGAACTATATTATCGAGGCCTATAAAACTAATAATACCTTTTGCGACCGGGTCTTGTAGCGATTTTTCGTTAATGATTTACTAGGCTGAACATGTGCGATTAGTACAGCCTAGTAAAAATCGCGTTTTAAACCCGCCCCCTCCAAACAGCGCCAAAATCGCGGACATGGCTGAGGGCAGATTCCCAATGACGATTCAGGTAGGTTTTGTAACATACCTACTATACCTGAATAGATGCTAGAAATAACAACTTGAGGGAGTGGTTGGCAGGCTAGGACTTTATATCTTGGAGCACAGGAGGCTGAGGGGTAATCTTACATAACATGAGGGGAATAGATAAGGTAAATGCACAGAGTTTTTCACTCAGAGTGGGGGAATCAAGAACCGGGGGACATAGGTTTATGGTGAGGGGGGGAAGATTTATCAGTAACCTGAGGGCCACGTTTTTCACACACAAGGTGGATGGTATATGGATCGAGCTGCCAGGGGAGGTAGTTGAGGTAGGCACTATAATAACATTTAAAAGACATTTGGACAGGTACATGGATAGGAAAGGCTTAGAGGGATACCGGCCAAAATGTGCACAGGTTGGGCTAGTGTAGATGGGGTATCCTACTTGGCATGGGCAAATTGGACTAAAAGTACCAGCTTTTGTGCTGTTTGTCTCTATTTAAGAAATATCTACATATATACTTAAATATTTATACCAAGGCATAGAAGACAATGGACCAAGTGCTGGAGCATCTCTGGAGAAAAGCAATGGGTGACATTTCGGGTAGAGACCCATCTTCAGACTGATGTAAGGGGAGGGGGTGGGACAGAGATCTTTGTCCCGCCGTCTCCCCTGATATCAGACTGAAGAAGGGTCTTGACCCGAAACGTCGCCCATTCCTTCTCTCCAGAGATGCAGCCTCACCCACTGAGTTACCCCAGCATTTTGTGTTAACTTCGATTTAAACCAGCATCTGTAGTTCTTTCTTACACAATGGACCAGGCATTGTACATGGGGTGCGAGCAGGTAAGTACTCTGTTGTTGGCAGGGAAACAATAGAGCAAAGGACCTGGGCCATCGGACTCGATGATTCCACGACAATCTTAGAGTCACAGAATCATACAGCATGAAAATAGGCCCTTTGGCCCAACTCATCCATGCAGACCAGGATGCCCAGTCTAAGCGAGTGCCATTGTTTTGTTTGCCCCAGACCCCTCTCAACCCTCCCATTCCATTTGTCTCTCCAAATGTCTTTTAAATATTGTTATTGAACTGTTTTAACCACCTGCCTCTAGCAGCTTATTCCATATACCCACCATCTTCTGTGTGAAAATGTTGTTAAAAACATTGCCCCTCAGGTTCCCATTAAATCTTTTCCCTATTTATTTCCCAAACATCTCTTCCCATTTCTATCTAGGCACCTCATGATTTCATACATCTCAGTAAGATCATCCCTCAGCCTCCCACACTGAATCTAAGGCATAATATATAAACTAGCCTGTCCAAATTCTCCATATAGCTCAGGCCCTCAGGTCGTGGTGGCATCCTTGTAAATCCTCTCTGCACTCTTCACAGCTTCTCAACATATTTCCTTTAGCAAGGTGACCAAAACTGAACACAGTACTCCAAAGGAAGGGAGGAGCCCACAATGGCCCATTGTTGGCTGGGGGAGAGGTGATGACAAAGGGGTACATGGATGCGAACAGTGAACCTTTTCCTACCTCCGGTTCCCTCCCCTTGACTTTCAGTCTGAAGAAGGGTTCCGACTCTAAACGTCACCCGTCCATTTTCTCCAGAGATGGTGCTGGATCCACTGAGTTACTCCAGCACTTTGGGTCTATCTTTGTTATAAACCAGCATCTGCAGTTTCTTTTTACACAATACTCCGATTGTGGCCACACCAACGTCTTGAACAACTGTAAACATCACATCCCAACTTTTATACTAATTTCCCTGACCGTGGAAGGCCAGTGTGTCAAAAGCATTCTGCACTGCCCTAACTACTTATGACACCTTACTTCTATGCTGTTACATTTTTATCCCCAATAACAGGTATTTAAGGGATACTTTTCAAACTTGGAGTTTTGTAGATGGGCACAAAATGCTGGAGTAACTCAATGGGTCTGGCTGAGGAAGGGTCTCGACCCGAAACGTCACCTATTCCTTTTCTCCAGAGATGCTGCCTGTCCAGCATCTTGTGTCTATAACCATATAACCATATAACCATATAACAATTACAGCATGGAAACAGGCCATCTCGGCCCTACAAGTCCGTGCCGAACTATCCCCTTAGTCCCACCTGCCTGCACTCATACCATAACCCTCCATTCCCTTCTCATCCATATGCCTATCCAATTTATTTTTAAATGATACCAATGAACCTGCCTCCACCACTTCCACTGGAAGCTCATTCCACACCGCTACCACTCTCTGAGTAAAGAAGTTCCCCCTCATATTACCCCTAAACTTCTGTCCCTTTGATGTAAACCAGTATCTGCAGTCCTACACATTTGGAGCTTTTGAGAATTGTGATTCTCTACATACTTTAATCATGCACTCTGAGTATCTCTTGTTAGTGAAAGTGCAATGTTTGCACCTCATGCACTCCAAGATGCGTTCCAGAGATGAAAGGATGGGATTCTCTCTTGCTGCTTCACCTGCATCTAACGTCACCACCTGCCAACAGCTTCAGCCGACTTACGGAATTACCAAGGGCATTCAATGCAAGGAGCACTTTGCACTGAGGTTGGTGTGTGTATATGAAGTGTAATGATTCTAATGAGGCAGCAATCAAATCATGATGGATCTATTATTTGGAACAACATTTTTTACGTGTCAGTAGTTGACTTTGGTGCTGTTGCTCAGTTTAGAAAACACAAAGCATATTCTCAGCTGGGAGCCTTTCATTTAAGCCATGGGAAGAACCATCAGTGCTGGAAGATTGTATCTGCTGAGCTTCATCACAAATAAGTCTGACTCATGCCTTAAATGAGCTGTAAAGTCAATCTTGATTATGAAAGCCCTGGTTATTACAGATGTCCATTATCAAATATCTATTATTACTTCCCGCTGAAGATTCGTTTTCAAAGAAAACTGGAAACTCAGCAAGAAAAATAATGTTGCCAATTTCCTCAAGGTGACTTTAGATGTTAACGACTTTTCACCCACTTGAACCTGTTTTAAAAGCTAGTAAACATCGTAAGGGCTAAGGATAGAAGCAAACAATTTGGAGTAACTTCGAGGGTCAGGCAGCATCTCTGGAGAAAAAAGAATAGGTGATGTTTTGGGTCGAGACCCTTCTTCAGACTGAGAGTTAGGGGAGAGGGAAACCAAAGGTGTGAAAAGGTTCAGAAAATACATTGGAGTCCACAATGGTCCATTGTTGGCTGTGGAAGAGGTGGAAACAAAGGGAAGCGAACCAGCAGGACGATTAGTGTGGGAAGGGACGGAGAGAGCGGAAATGCAGTCAGGGGTAAATTTGCCATTAAAAGCAATTACTGGCTGAGGCTAGATGGATAGCAAGTGTCAACTAGATTTATTTTCATTCACACAACGTGGATGTCTTTGGCAATTATTTGTGCTTTTGCATTTATTGTCGATCGCTAATTATGCCTTGAATTAACTGGCTCGCTAGATCAAAAATCATTCAAAGGACAATCTCATTAATAGGTCTGGAGTCACATAAAGGTCAGAGCAAGTCAAGGCAACAGACCCTGTGGTGTTCATTGTTACAGACGGCTGTGGAGGCCAAGTCAGTGGATATTTTTAAGGCAGAAATAGATAGATTCTTGATTAGTACGGGTGTCAGAGGTGATGGGGAGGGCAGGAGAATGGGGTTATGAGGGAGATAGATCAGCTATGATTGAATGGCAGACTAGACGATGGGCTGAATGGCCTAATTCTTCTCCTATCACTTATGACCTTATGACTTTATGACTCCCAACCAACAAGGGCATCAGTGAATCAATGAGTTTTTACTAATGCTAGTATCGTGATTGTTAACTTTTTATTCCAGATGTATTTAATTCATTGGATTCTAGTTCCACAAGATCCAAAGATGTACATGTTTGTAGGGTAATTGGCTCAGTATAATTGTAAATTGTCCCAAATGTGTGTAGGGTAGTGTTAGTGTGCGGGGATCACTGGTCTGCACTGACTAAACTGTTTCCTTGCAGTATCTCTAAACTAAATTAAACTACACTAAACCATGGCAAAATTTGTGGGACTAACGTAGCTGGGACATGTTGGTCAGTGTGGGCAAGTTGGGCCGAAGGGCCTGATTCCACACTGTATCACTCTATGACTAAAGACAATCGTATCAAAGGCGAAAAGGTGAGTTTGGGGCAAGAAAATTTCAGACTCGCCATAACAAAGTTATTTTTCCCTGCAGGGTTTTCATAACTATTTTTTAATAATAATACATTTATTTTTGTTCCGGTGAACAAAAAATACTAAAGGCTGCATGTTACATTATTTAATAGCCTGTCATTGCACAAGTGTCAATACAAGTAATTGCTTGTCAATTTTAATGGCCTTCCCGGTTAAAGCAGCATCATTGTTCTCAAGATGCAACAGTGTCTGATTAGTAGTGAGGGCTACCTGGGAAAAAAAAAAAATCCTCGTCGGCATTTTTCCTGCACGCCAATTTCCGAAGTGACTTTCTAGTCGTTCTCTAGTTCCCAATCGAAATCGCCTTACAACCAAATATGCCTGCGTGATACTCCCAAATTTATTGATCACATTATGTCCAATCCGCTTTGTGGAATCAGATGTTAGGGCAGAACTACCTGAACTTAAAGAGATACGCTGCTGCAAGCATCTTAGCTGAAGAGGCTACACATGTGTGGGAATTGAGAGCCAAATGGCATAGGTTTAACGTGAAGAGGGAGAGATTTTATAGGTATCTGAAGGGTAACTTTTTCTTGGAATGGGTGGTGGGTGTATGGAACGAGTTGCCGGAGGAGGTGGTTGAGGAAGTGACTATCGAAACGTTTAAGAAGCAATTAGACAGGTACATGGATAGGCCAGGTTTAGAGAGATATGGGCCAAATGCAGGCAAGTGGGAATAGTGTAGATGGGACATGTTGGTCGGCATGGGCAAGGTAGGCCGAAGGGCCTGTTTCCACACCGTATCACTCTATGGCACTATGACTCTAAGAGCACATATTGGTGGGGTTAATTGAGGTGCAATATTTGAACAGGTTTTTCAATCATTCACATGAAGGCATCTGTATTTTTTTTGTGTTTGCGATGGTTAGTCAGCATTCTAATCATTTGATCAGCTGTGCATTTCCCCCTTGGGAGAAGCCATGAGAGGAATAGATCAGGTAGATGCACAGTCCCTTGTCCAGAGTAGGAGAAACGAGAACCTGAGGACATAGGTTTAAGGTGAGAGGGGACAGATTTAATAGGAACCCGAGGGGTAACCTTTGTACACAAAGGGTGGTGGGTGAATGGAACGAGCTGCCGGAGGAGGTAGTTGTGGAGGTGTGTAGGGAGTGGATGACAAATTGGGATAACATAGAACTGGTGTGAATGGATGAACAATGGTCGGCGTGGATCTGTGGGCCGAAGGACCTGTTTTCATGCTGTATCTCCAATTAAAACTAAAGTAAACTTGATTTGTTTTTCCGTTTGTCAATGATAGAACACAATGTAAGGCTGGTACTTTCGCAACATTTAAGAAACATTTAGACGGGTACAGGGATAGGATATATTTAGAGGGATAAGGGCCAAGCGCAGGCCTTTTTCAGAGTTATTGCAATTGAGGGGGAGAAACCCGGAAATGAGAGGTGGGGGAGTGAGACAAATCCTGGCAAGTCATATGTGGATATAAAGAGGAATAGTGAAAGGCCTGGATAGAGTAGATGTGGAGAGGATGTTTCTACTAGTGGGAGAGTCTAGCACCAGAGGCCATAGTCTCAGAATAAAAGGACGTGCCTTTAGAAAGGAGATGAGGAGGAATTTCTTCAGTCTACGGAATTCATTGCCACAGAAGGCTGTGGAGGCCAAGTCGACGGATATTTTTAAGACATTGACAGATTCTTGAATTGAGGCATCCTCCCACATTCCGGTTTCCTCCCACACTCCAAAGGAGTACAGGTTTGCAGGATAAATGGTTTTGGTAAAATTGTAAATTATTCCTAGTGTGTAGGATAGTTATAGTGTGTGGGGTGATTGCTGGTTGGCACGGGCTCGGTGGGCTGAAGGGCCTGTTTCCACGCTGTATTTCCAAAGTAAACTAAAGACAAAGTTGATTATTGTACATAGACAGAGTAATTATTTGATGATGTTCCCTGTCTAACTATCCTCAATGTGAAGAGACAGCGAAACATGTAGAGCTAATTATAATGCTGAGTTCCATTCTGGGATCTAGGGGTTTTAAGTGAGACCTATCTGATGTTTTAGGGAGTCTCCAGCTGACAGCTTTATTGCAAAAGGAGCCTCACTTTGCAAATTGCTCTGAGCGGATAAGTGCCGACAATTAAGTGGAAATGCAATTGGTTTTTGGGGTTCTTTGTGATGACATGAGAAGACGCAACTGAGGCTGCATTAAGCAAAATGAAGTTTTTGGAGCTGTTTGCACTTCTGTGCAAGAAGAATAACATCATTTGGAGAATCTGGCATCACCGGGACATATTCAGGGCAGTGCTGCACCCAGGGGCAGATTGACTTAATGTTCAATTGAAAGATGATTTCTCCACAAGGGGAAAATCAACTATCCAACATGGAAATATTAAACATCACACAGCATAACCATTGCTTTATTAGCAGCTGCGTCGCAATGTGTTTCCAAGGTACACATTAGAATTTCTTGGAATTATTTGAAATATTTATTATCCCTTAATGGCACAGTCAATATTTCTCAAAAAATGATAGAATCAATAAATGCACAATGTAAATGTATCATGTTGGATCACAGCAGGCAGGGTGGTGGCAAATTAGATCCCTGGGCATGTTGGCTGTTGACAACGTGGGAGCATTATACGCCCTCCCGGTACTTCGAAGCCACGAGATGGGAAAATTCATCACGTTTCTTATTGCCAAGTGCTGCCTGCGGCTTTCAAACATTAGTCACGTTGGCGAGGTTGGTTAACATGTCAAATGGCTCAACAATATTCACCGCTCAAGCTCGCACGGAGAGAGGAGCCATCGGGGAGACACAGAGGTTATGGGGAGAAGGCAGGGAAATGGGGTTAGCAGGGAGAGACAGAGCAGCCATAATTGAATCGTGGAGCAGAAATGATGGGCTGAATGGCCTAATTCTGCCCCTATCACATGAACATGAAATTATGAACCTGTAGATATTACCTGTTATTCTCTGCCAGAAAATATTTGCTCCCAGCTGTATAGAGTGAATATGTCAGAGTATGTTGACTGTTTATTGCTAGTCCCCACTCTCACCCCTGAAGATTAGATCTTCAGTGACTTGAAGATATTTGACTTCACATGGTCTCTCTTTCCAACGCTTTTTCAGATGCCACATCTTATCTTCTTGCCTTGAAGCCTCCCCCAAC
The DNA here is from genome assembly GCF_028641065.1 of Leucoraja erinaceus. Classification (NCBI taxonomy): domain Eukaryota; kingdom Metazoa; phylum Chordata; class Chondrichthyes; order Rajiformes; family Rajidae; genus Leucoraja; species Leucoraja erinaceus. Next base: position 79,550,985 of record NC_073381.1, read on the forward strand.
TCTAGACTTGATGGGTCGACTGGCCTAATTCTGCTCCTAGAACTTAGAAACATAGAAACATAGAAAATAGGTGCAGGAGTAGGCCATTCGGCCCTTCGAGCCTGCACCGCCATTCAATATGATCATGGCTGGTCATCCAACTCAGTATCCTGTACCTGCCTTCTCTCCATACCCCCTGATCCCTTTAGCCACAAGGGCCACATCTAACTCCCTCTTAAATATAGCCAATGAGCTGGCCTCAACTACCTTCTGTGGCAGAAAATTCCACAGATTCACCACTCTCTGTGTAAAAAATGATTTTCTCATCTCGGTCCTAAAATACTTCCCTCTTATCCTCAAACTGTGACCCCTAGTTCTGGACTTCTCCAACATCGGGAATAATCTTCCTGCATCATAGAAACATAGAAACATAGAAATTAGGTGCAGGAGTAGGCCATTCGGCCCTTCGAGCCTGCACCGCCATTCAATATGATCATGGCTGATCATCCAACTCAGTATCCCGTACCTGCCTTCTCTCCATACCCCCTGATCCCCTTAGCCACAAGGGCCACATCTAACTCCCTCTTAAATATAGCTGTCTATCAGCTGGTTGGACAGCCATCTAGCCTGTCCAACCCCTTATGAATATTTTAAGTTTCTATAAGATTCCCCCTCAATATTCTGAATTCCAGCTTGTACAAGCCGAGTCTATCCAGTCTTTCTTCATATGAAAGTCCTGCCATCCCAGGAATCAGTCTGGTGAAACTTCTCTGTACTCCTTCTATGGCAAGAATGTCTTTCCTCAGATTAGGAGACCAAAACTGTACGCAATACTCCAGGTGTGGTCTCACCAAGACCCTATACAACTGCAGTAAAACCTCCCTGCTCTTATACTCAAATCCTTTTGCTATGAATGCTAACATACCATTTGCTTTCTTCATTGCCTGCTGCACCTGCATTCCTACTTTCAATGACTGGTGTACCATGCCACCCAGGTCTCGTTGCATCTCCCCTTTTCCTAATCGGCCACCATTCAGATAATAGTCTACTTTCCTGTTTTTGCCACCAAAGTGGATAACCTCACATTTATCCACATTATACTGCATCTGCCATGCATTTGCCCACTCACCCAGCCTATCCAAGTCACCTTGCAGCCTCCTAGCATCTTCCTCACAGCTAACACTGCCCCCCAGCTTTGTGACATCTGCAAACTTGGAGATGTCGCATTCAATTCCCTCATCCAGATCATTAATATATATTGTAAATAGCTGGGGTCCCAGCACTGAGCCTTGCGGTACCCCACTAGTCACTGCCTGCCATTCCGAAAAGGACCCGTTTACTCCCACTCTTTGCTTCCTGTCTGCCAGCCAGTTCTCTATCCACATCAATACTGAACCCCCAATACCATGTGCTTTAAGTTTGTATACTAATCTCTTATGTGGGACCTTGTCGAAAGCCTTCTGAAAGTCCAGATATAACACATCGACTGGTTCTCCCTTATCCACTCTACTAGTTACATCCTCGAAAAATTCTATAAGATTCGTCAGACATGATTTACCTTTCATAAATCCATGCTGACTTTGTCCAATGAATTCATCACTTTCCAAATGTGCTGCTATCCCATCTTTAATAACTGACTCCAGAATTTTCCCCACCACCGATGTTAGACTAACTGGTCTGTAATTCGCCATTTTCTCTCTCCCTCCCTTTTTAAAATGTGGGGTTACATTAGCTACCCTCCAATCCTCAGGAACAACTCCAGAATCTAAAGAGTTTTGAAAAATTATCACTAATGCATCCACTATTTCTCCGGCTACTTCCTTAAGTACTCTGGGATGCAACTTATCTGGCCCTGGGGATTTAAACTTGTGAGTTTATGAACATTTAAGGACAATGGGCCTGCAGCAACCCTAGGAGCATCAATTCGGTCTCAAGTCAAGTCAAGTTTATTTGTCACATACACATACGAGATGTGCAGTGAAATGAAAGTGGCAATGCTCGCTGACTTTTGTGCAAAAGACAAACAACAAAACAACCAAACAAATTATAAACACAATCATAACACACATATTCTTTTACATAATAAATAATGGAAGGAAAAACATTCTGTAGAGTTAGTCCCTGGTGAGATAGGCGTTTACAGTCCGAATGGCCTCTGGGAAGAAACTCCTTCTCAACCTCTCCGTTCTCACCACATGGCAACGGAGGCATTTGCCTGACTGTAGCAGCTGGAACAGTCCGTTGCAGGGGTGGAAGGGGTCTCCCATGATTTTAATTGCTCTGGAGTTGCACCTCCTGTTGTATAGTTCCTGCAGGGGTGGCGAGTGAAGTTCCCATAGTGCGTTCGGCCGAACGCACTACTCTCTGCAGAGCCTTCTTGTCCTTGGCAGAGCAATTCCCAAACCAGATGGTAATATTTCCGGACAAGATGCTTTCCACCGCCGCTGCGTAGAAGCACTGGAGGATCCTCGGAGACACTCTGAATTTCCTCAATTGCCTGAGGTGGTAAAGGTGCTGCCTTGCCTTACTCATGAGTGCTGAGGCGTGTGATGCCCATGTCATATCCTCGGAGATGTGGACTCCCAGATATTTAAAACAGTTCACCCTATCCACAGGATCCCCATTTATCCTCAATGGAGTGTACGTCCTCGGATGATGTGCCCTCCTAAAGTCCATGATCAGCTCCTTCGTTTTTTTGATGTTCAAGAGGAGGCTCATGGAGCAATCAAGGGGGAAGAGACAAAAATGTTTTAAGAATTATACAACATCTGTAATTTGGTTGAATCTCATCCGAAATGGACCTTAGTTTAGATTAGTTGTTCGGTTTAGAGATACAACGCAGAAACAGGCCATTTGGCCCATCGAGTTCGTGCCAACCAGCGATCCTGCATTATCCCACACACGAAGGACAATTTACAATTTACTTTTACCAAAGCCAAATTAATCCACAAACCTGTACGTCTTTGTGGGACGAAATGGAGTACCCGGAGAAAATCCACGCAGTCACAGGAGATCGTACAAATTCCGAACAAACTGCACTCGTAGTGAGGATCGAAACGCGGGTCTCTGGCGCTATAAGGCAGCAACTCTACCGCTGTGCCACTGTGCCGTCCCCAAACCAGCTTATATTATCTGAAAAGCATTTTAATAACACCTTAAATATGCACAGATATTTAACAACCATTTTTATCTCGTGTTTGAAGGGCTCAAGGGTACGTTAAAATACATTTAAACTGGCAAAAGCGCAGCATTTTAAATGGTTTGGGAACAAAACACAGTGCTGGAAATGGTGATTTGAAACTTTCATTTTCACTGTGAGATGTATTGCAGATGAAATTGAGAACATAAAATATGCAACTAGGAATAAGTCATTGGGCCCTTATGCCTGCTCCACCATTCAATGAGATCATCGGCAATTTTGTAATCTCAACACTACTTGTTCTTATATGAGAGCTTTCAGTTCTTTGTCAATAACATTACCAATGATCAGTCATGGACCAACCACATGTGACAGCCAAGAAGGCACAGCAATATTGCTCCTTCTCACTTCTATTCAACCATCCTACCACAAATAGGGAGCCGTCCTGAACTCCTATCTACCTCAATGGAGACCCTTGGACTATCTTTAATCGGACTTTACTGGCTTTACCTTGCACTCATTGTTATTCACATTTTTCCCTTTATCATGTATCTGTACACTGTGGATGGCTCGATTGCAATCATGTTATGCCATTCCACTGACTGGTTAGCATGCTTTTTGCTGTATCTCAGTACACATGACAATAAACTCAACTCAACTAGCTAACTAGTTACTTCCTTAGGTGCCTGGGGAAATTTGGCCTGTTTCCAATGACTCTTACAAACTTCCACATTGCACCATAGAAATAATACTGTTGGATTTCATCACAGTTTGGTTTGCCAGCAGCTCTGTCTAAGACCGCAAGAAACTGCAGAGAGTTACAGTCCATCACACAGCCGAGACTCTCCATTGTTCCTCAGAAAAGCAGCTAACATAGTCAAAGGCTTGTCCCATCATGGTCATCCTTCCTTCTCCCTGCTCCCGTTGGGCAAAAGGTACAGACATTTTGAAAGCGTGCACCACCAGACTCAGGAACAGCTTCTTCCCCTCTGTGGATAGCAAGTGGATGACCTCCGGTTCGTACGAGAAACGGAGTACGTTCCTCGACAAGTCCTACAATACGATTGTTACACCTAGTGTACTGGAAGAGAGAAGGTGGGAGACAGTGAGAAAGGGAGGGAAGCATGGAATGCCAACGTCCCCGGGTGATGTACCTCTTGTAAACAGGTTCACCCGCTTAGAAGCTGTTGGGACAGAAGACGTGTTTACACCGAGCGGCGGACTGGCTTGCGATGCGAATAGGGCTGTTGAGCCAAAACCAAAAAGGCCTAAGGCAGGCAAGGCCATTGTAGTGGGAGACTCCATTGTGAGAGGTACGGACAGGGGTTTCTGCGGCAACAGACGGGATGCGAGGATGGTGTGCTGCCTTCCCGGTGCCAGGATCCAGGATGTCACGGACAGAGTGCAGAAAATCCTCAAGGGCGAAGGTGAACATCCGGAAGTGGTAGTGCATGTCGGCACAAACAATGTCGGAAAGAAGGGGATGAATATTCTGCAGCGTGACTTTAGAGAGCTCGGAAAAATGTTGAAAAGCAGGACCTGCAGGGTTGTTATCTCCGGTTTGCTTCCAGTTCCCCGTGCTGGCGAGAGCAGGAACAGGGAGATACGGGACCTGAATGTGTGGCTGAGGAACTGGTGCACGGGGCAGGGATTTAGATTCTTAGATCACTGGGATCTGTTTTGGGGTAAGGGGGAACTGTACAAAAGGGACGGATTGCATCTTAACAGGTGTGGGGCCAGCATTCTGGCGGGCAGGTTTGCCACTGCTACACGGGTGGCTTTAAACTGAATAAGGGGGGTGGGGTGTCGAATGGGATAGTGGAGGATGGAGTTAAAGGGAAAGGGTTTCTTAAATGTGTGAGCGTAGAGACCGAGGGGTGTAAAATGAGGGTAGAAGCAATAGGTAGCAAGGTGAAAAGTAAAAGTGGCAAAGACAAAACCAGGGCAAAAATCAAAAAGGGCCACTTTTCAACATAATTGTATAAGGGGTAAGAGTGTTGTAAAATCAAGCCTGAAGGCTTTGTGTCTCAATGCAAGGAGCATTTGTAATAAGGTGGATGAGTTGAATGTGCAGATAGCTATTAATGACTATGATATAGTTGGGATCACGGAGACATGGCTCCAGGGTGACCAAGGCTGAGAGCTGAACATCCAGGGATATTCAATATTCAGGAGGGATAGAGAGAAAGGAAAAGGAGGTGGGGTAGCGTTACTGATTAGAGAGGAGATTAATGCAATGGAAAGGAAGGACATTAGTTTGGAGGATGTAGAATCGGTATGGGTAGAGCTGCGAAACACTAAGGGGCAGAAAACGCTGGTGGGTGTTGTGTACAGGCCACCTAACAGTAGTAGTGAAGTTGGAGATGGTATCAAACAGGAAATTAGAAATGCGTGCGACAAAGGCAAAACAGTTATAATGGGTGACTTCAATCTACATATAGATTGGGTGAATCAAATTGGCAGGGGTGCTGAGGAAGAGGATTTCTTGGAATGTATGCGGGATAGTTATCTAAATCAACATGTAGAGGAACCTACACGAGAGCAGGCTATTTTAGACTGGGTATTGAGTAATGAGGAAGGGTTAGTTAGCAATCTTGTTGTACGTGCCCCCTTGGGCAAGAGTGACCATAATATGGTTGAGTTCTTCATTAGGATGGAGTGTGACATTGTTAATTCAGAAACAATGGTTCTGAACTTAAAGAAAGGTAACTTTGAGGGTATGAGACGTGAGTTGGCCAAGATTGACTGGCAATCAATTCTAAAAGGGTTGACGGTGGATATGCAATGGAAGACATTTAAAGACTGCATGGATGAACTACAGAAATTGTTCATCCCAGTTTGGCAAAAGAATAAATCAGGGAAGGTAGCACATCCGTGGATAACAAGGGAAATCAGGGATAGTATCAAAGCGTACAAATTAGCCAGAAAAAGCAGCATACCGGAGGACTGGGAGAAATTCAGAGACCAGCAGAGGAGGACAAAGGGCTTAATTAGGAAAGGAAAAATAGATTATGAAAGAAAACTGGCAGGGAACATAAAAACTGACTGCAAAGGTTTTTATAGATATGTGAAAAGAAAGAGATTAGTTAAAACAAGTGTTGGTCCCTTGCAGTCAGAAACAGGTGAGTTGATCATGGGGAACAAGGATATGGCGGACCAATTGAATAACTACTTTGGTTCCGTCTTCACTAAGGAAGACATAAATAATTTGCCGGAAATAGCAGGGGACCGCGGGTCAAAGGAGTTGGAGGAATTGAGTGAAATCCAGGTTAGCCGGGAAGTGGTGTTGGGTAAATTGAATGGATTAAAGGCTGATAAATCCCCAGGGCCAGATAGGCTGCATCCCAGAGTATTTAAGGAAGTAGCTCCAGAAATAGTGGATGCATTAGTAATAATCTTTCAAAACTCTTTAGATTCTGGAGTAGTTCCTGAGGATTGGCGGGTAGCAAACATAACCCCACTTTTTAAGAAAGGAGGGAGAGAGAAAATGGGGAATTACAGACCAGTTAGTCTAACATCAGTAGTGGGGAAACTGCTAGAGTCAGTTGTTAAAGATGGGATAGCAGCACATTTGGAAAGTGGTGAAATCATTGGACAAAGTCAGCATGGATTTACGAAAGCTAAATCATGTCTGACGAATCTTATAGAATTTTTCGAGGATGTAACTAGTAGCGTGGATAGGGGAGAACCAGTGGATGTGGTGTATCTGGACTTCCAGAAGGCTTTCGACAAGGTCCCACATAAGAGATTAGTATACAAACTTAAAGTACACGGCATTGGGGGTTCAGTATTGATGTGGATAGAGAACTGGCTGGCAAACAGAAAGCAAAGAGTAGGAGTAAACGGGTCCTTTTCACAATGGCAGGCAGTGACTAGTGGGGTACCGCAAGGCTCAGTGCTGGGACCCCAGCTATTTACAATATATATTAATGATCTAGATGAGGGAATTGAAGGCAATATCTCCAAGTTTGCGGATTACACTAAGCTGGGGGGCAGTGTTAGCTGTGAGGAGGATGCTAGGAGACTGCAAGGTGACTTGGATAGGCTGGGTGAGTGGGCAAATGTTTGGCAGATGCAGTATAATGTGGATAAATGTGAGGTTATCCATTTTGGTGGCAAAAACAGGAAAACAGACTATTATCTAAATGGTGGCCGACTAGGAAAAGGGGAGATGCAGCGAGACCTGGGTGTCATTGAAGGTAGGCATACAGGTGCAGCAGGCAGTGAAGAAAGCAAATGGTATGTTAGCTTTCATAGCAAAAGGATTTGAGTATAGGAGAAGGGAGGTTCTATTGCAGTTGTACATAGTCTTGGTGAGACCACACCTGGAGTATTGCGTACAGTTTTGGTCTCCAAATCTGAGGAAGGACATTATTGCCATAGAGGGAGTGCAGAGAACGTTCACCAGACTGATTCCTGGGATATGAAGAAAGACTGGATAGACTTGGTTTATACTCTCTCTCTAGAATTTAGGGGATCTTATAGAAACTTACAAAATTCTTAAGGGGTTGGACAGGCTAGATGCAGGAAGATTTCTCCCGATGTTGCGGAAGTCCAGGACAAGGGGTCACAGCTTAAGGATAAGGGGGAAATCCTTTAAAACCGAGATGAGAAGAGCTTTTTTCACACAGAGAGTGGTGAACCTCTGGAACTCTCTGCCGCAGAGGGTAGTCGAGGCCAGTTCATTGGCTATATTTAAGAGGGAGTTAGATGTGGCCCTTGTGGCTAAGGGGATCAGAGGGTATGGAGAGAAGGCAGGTACAGGATACTGAGTTGGATGATCAGCCATGATCATATTGAATGGCGGTGCAGGCTCGAAGGGCCGAATGGCCTACTCCTGCACCTAATTTCTATGGTTCTATGTTTCTATGTTTACAGGCTTCTGAATGATCCTGCCACAAGCTTGTCTGAGTCACATCTACCCCATTGAAGACACTATATTTTGTCTTTGGAAATGATGCATGACACTGCTACTTCTTCTTCTTGTGTAAGGCGTGCACAGTCTAAAGTTGTAGGACAACTTATTCTATTTGATCTTATTTGATTGTGCACACCAGGTTGATTGCATTCGTCGAAACAGGGCGGACCACGTGAAGATTGCAATCTCCCACCCCCACGACACTGCTGAAAGCTCTATTCTGCTCTCTGTCTCTTTCCCTTTACACTATGCATCAAATCTGAGTTTGACATGATTGTATTTATGTAATTATCTGACCTGTTTGGTTAGCATGCAAAACAAAGCTTTTCCCTGCCCCTCAGTGGACATGTCAATAATAAACCTAAACCTCCCTGAACTCTTAATATATTAAAATATGTTGATTATTCCTAATTTCTAAATATTGAGAATGATCAATATTCTTAATATCTAAAAATCTATTGAATATACTCAGTAAATGTGCATCCGTGGTTCTCTGAGACAGTGAACTCTAGAGATTCACTGTCCTCTGAGTGAAGACATTTATTCTCACCCTTGTACTAAACAGCAAACCCCTTATTTTGGGTCTGTGACCTCTAACAGAAGCTCCAGCCAGAAGTACACTGTTAAGCCTCTTATAAAGGCTTACCAGAGCTGATGGAGGAGGAGATAGCTGAGGCAGGTACTATCGCAACGTGTAAGAAACATTTGGACAGGTACATGGATAGGACCCGTTCAGTGGGAAATGGGCCAAAAGCAGGCAGGTGGGACTAGCATGGATGGGACACATTGGTCGGCATGGGCAAGTTCGGCTGAAGGGCCTGGTTCCACCCTGTATGACTCCATGATATCATTGAGATCACTTCTCATTTTATAACCTCAGTCAAATATAGACTCTGTTTATTTAACCTCTCTTTTGACTAACAATTCACCTTCCTGGAATTAATCCCGAGAACCTTTCCTGCATTCTTCCTAGCGCAAGTATATTCTTCCAGGCAACTCAAGCCTGTGAATAATATTATAGATGCCGCCCCTGCTTAATCGTAGTGCAGTAACTTTGAAGTCTTTTAAGAGGACGATAAAAAAGCGAGACTTTTTTTTAAGACAAAACAAGACAAGGGCGGCACGGTGGTGCAGCGGTGGAGTTGTTGCCTTACAGCGCCAGAGACCCACGTTTGATCCTGTACAGAGTTTGTACGTTCTCCCCGTGACTGCATGGGTTTTCTCCGGTTGCTCCAGTTTCCTCCCAAAGATATACAAGTTTGTCGGCTAATTGACTTTGGTAAAATTGTAAATTGTCCCTAGTGTGTGTAGGGTAGCGTTAATATGCAGGGATCGCTGGTCGACGCGGACTTGGTGGGTCTGTTTCCGTGCTGTATGTCTAAACTAAAAAAACAAAAACAGTGTGCTTTGTTCAGTATAACAGTCACCCTGTCTAAATGACATGATAATGTGTGTTGCTGCTATGTTGTGTGTTGGTAAACAACCATTAAAAGTTTTGCCAAGCTCTTTCCCAAGAAAATGGCAACCCATTAGGGAAATTGCAATTCCATACAGTCTCTGTTGCTCAGTAAACAAACAGGTAGCACAGCTTTAAGTGACACTAAATTAGAGAGACTACTTGATCTCAGAGATTGATTCAGCTTCCAGCACAACTAATTGCAGCTAAGGTAATTGTGATTCTTGATGTAATCAAATCCGCTTTAAAATTATGTATCAGTCCACATGGTTTTTCACAAATTATGTTCTTTCACTCGACAAACCTGATTTGAACAAAGATTGGAAATTTTCTTCTGGGAGAACCTGTGAGAGCAATTACGGTGATATTTTTGGAATCCTCTCCAATTACTCAGAGTGCTTTCATCCACTTGCACACTGATTATAACTTTAACTCATTGTTGATCGCTGTGTTTGTGCCATCGTGGTGGAAAGCTTGTTTGAAGCTATTTAAAGTTGTAACGGTTACTCCAGAGGGACATTCGCAAAATACTGGGAACATTAATGTCCAATTACCAGAAAAAAAACATGGATTCGGTGGGCTGAAGGGCCTGTTTCCACGCTGTATCTCTAAAGTCGACAGTCTAAACTAAAGTTGTGGTCTAGAATGTATTCTGACAGGATGCACAGCAGCCCAATATGGCACCTGTTCTGCTGGTGTTGTCAAGCTGGAAAGGGTACAGAGAAGATTTACGAGGATGTTGCCAGGAATAGAGGGTGTGAGCTATAGGGAGAGGTTGAGCAGCCTAGGACTCTATTCCTTGTAGTGCAGGAGGATGAGGGGTGATCTTATAGAGGTGTATAAAATCATAAGTGGATAGATCGGGTAGATGCACAGAGTCTCTTGCACAGAGTAGGGGAATCGAGGACCAGAGGACAGAGGAATATTAGGAGTAACATTTTCACACAAAGGGTGGTGGGTGTATGGAACAAGCTGCCTGAGGAGGTAGTTGAGGCTGGGACTATCCCAACATTTAAGAAGCAGTTAGACAGGTACATGGATAGGACAGGTTGGAGGGATATGGGCCAAATGCAGGTAGGTGGGACTAGTATGGCTGGGTGTGGACAAGTTGGGCCGAAGGGCCTGTTTCCATGCTGTATCTATGACTCTATGACTCTGCTCTTGACCGTATGAATGTACAGTGGGTGGTAAACACAGCCCAGACCATCACGGCCTCATCACTTCCTTCCATCCGGTCCACCTCACGATGCCTAGCATCAAGGCAGCTGGAGGGATTGAGGACTGCCACCACACCCGCTCACATTTCCCTGTTCCACCTTCTGGAAGAAGAGGCAGGAGCTTGAAAGCTTGCATAACTCAGACTTGAGAACAGTTCCCTCCTCATTGCTATCCAACTCCTGAACCGAACGCCTCTTTCACACTCTTTTCCCCGAGGTGCTGGTGTGTAGTCTAACTCTTAATTCTACTTCGGTTGGCTATTCAGTTATTACATTTTAATTTTTTTGCACAACCTCAGATGGCACCACAATCTCGCTGCATTCTGCTGATTTGCAATCACTGCTGTGTTTGTTGTTGAATTTATCATTGCTTAATGCACACTGTTCAATTTGTGAACTTCGTGTGAACAAGGAATTTCAATGGACCCCTGGGTATATGATAATAAACTAGTCCAATCTAATTTTAGTTCAGGTACCTGTGTCAGGGTGGACTGGATGGTTTTGCAGTCTGCCATCTTTACAGTCTGTCATCCACTGCTCTGTTCAAGAAAAAACAACTAACAATATCACTTTCCGAGCAAATGGAAAATAAACTGTAGATGCTGAAAATTTGATATAAAAACTGAAAATAACTGTTGGCTTTAGACTTTAGAGGTACAGTACGGGAACAGACCTTTTGGCCCATCAAGTCGGTGCCAATCAGCGATCACCCAGTCCACTAGCACTATCCTACACACACTGGGGACAATTTACAATGGATAGAGTGGATGTGGAGAGGATGTTTCCATGAGTGGGAGAGTCTAGGAGTTGAGGTCGTAGCCTCAGAATGAATGGACGTTCTTTTAGGAAGGAGATGAGTAGAAATTTCTTGAGTCAGAGGAATTATTTGCCACAGGTGGAGGCCAGGTCAGTGGATATTTTTAAGGCAGAGATAGATAGATTCTTGATTAGTACAGGTGTCAGAGGTTATGGGGAGAAGGCAGGAGAATGGGGCTAGGAGGGAGAGATAGATAGGCCTAATTCTAATCCTATTCCTTATGACCTTATGACAATTTTACTGAAGCCAATTAACCTACAAGCCTTGGAGAATGGCAGGAAACCAGAGCACCGGGAAAAAAACCCACGTGGTCACAGGGAGAACATAAAAACTCCGTATAGCCAGCACCTGTATTCAGGATCAAGCCCGGGTCTCTGGCGCTGTAAGGCTGCAACTCTACCGCTGCGCCACTGTGACGCCCTTGCGGCATAAAGTTTAAAGTCTTAACTGTTAGCTCTTGAACTACATCTTTCTCCCTGAACTACTATCTACCTCTTTGGTGACCCTCGGACAATCCTTGTTCGGACTTTGCTAGCTTTATCTTGCATTAAACGTTATTCCCTTATCATGTATCTATCTATACACTGAAAATGGCTCGATTGCAATCATGTATTGTCTTTCCGCTGACTGGATAGCACGCAACAAAAGTTTTTCACTGTACCTCGGTACTCGTGACAATAAACTGAATGGAACTGAAAGCCATGGATTCCCCTCAAGCGCATCTCACCTAATTCCCGCACCTCAGAGCTCATCACCCTCCTGCTGGACATCCCCTGGTTCTTGTCTTCCATCACACCAGTTTCTGGATTCAATGCACTATCCATTGAAATATCTAGCAACTCCAACTCCAACCACCAGACACACAGGCCCCTGGCCTGCTCTTCCATCCCCATTAAGCATTAGCTGTTTACGCAACCATTCCATGCTAGTTCAGCTGTAACATCTGCATAATGGACTCAATGGGCCGAATGGCCCTAATTCTGCCCCAAAATGTTCTGATCTATGATATTTCACCATTTGTCTTCCCACCAGGTGAGGTACACTTGCACATCTTCCAATCGAATGTATTGCATTTGGTGTTTATAATGAGATCTTCATATTGAAGAAACCACATGCAGATTGGATAAGCTCCTTGTGGAGTTCCTGCGTTCCCTCTGCAGGAGTAACCCTGGGCTTCTGTTTGCCTCCCATCTAAAGCACCATCCCTCCCCCACCCTGACCGGAAGGAATGGGTGATGTTTCAGGTCGAGACCCTTCTTCAGACTGATGCCCATTCCTTCTCTCCAGAGATGCTGCCTGTCCCGCTGAGTTACTCCAACATTTTGTGTCTATCTTCAATTTAACCAGCACCTGCAGTACTTTCCTACTTCCTCATTCTATAGTCAGTCGATCCTTTGGGTCTGGTCTTCCAGCAGGTTTCTCAATCATAGAGTCATAAGGGCCTGTCCCACTTGCTGATTTTTTCGGTAACTGTCGAGATCATTGTCTGGCGTATCAGGTCACTGAAAAATTCATGGCGTGATACGCCAGACATGACGCACCCGTGACACGGCTTGATGCGGTGTGATGATGTATTGATGTCTCCTCAAGTGTCGCAACATTTTTTTTGTCGCCGCTGGAAATGGAAAATGTTCAAAATCTTTCAGCGACCCTGATACATCAGTCAATGACGCCGGTAGTTGCTGAAAAAATCGCCATGTGGGATAGACCCTATAGAGTCATAGAGTGATACAGTGTGGAAACAGGCCCTTCGGCCCAATGTGCCCACACTGGCAAACATGTCCCGGCTACACTAGTCCCACCTGCTCGCATTTGTCCCATATCCCTCCAAATATGTCCTATCCATGTACCTGTCTAACTGTTTCTTAAATATTAGGATAGTCCCTGCCGCAACTATCTCCTCTGGCAGCTTGTTCCATACACCCACCAGACCATGTGGAAAAATTACCCCTCAGATCTATTCGACTTCACCTTAAACCTATGTCCTCTAGTCTTCGATTCACCTGCTCTGGGCAAGGGACACTGTGTGTCTCCTGATCTATTCATAAGGTCAGAAGGTCAGAAGGGACAGGGGCAGAATTAGGCCATTCGGCCCATCAAGTCTACTCCGCCAGTCAATTATGGCTGATCTATCTCTTTCTCCGAAACCCCATTCTCCTGTCTTCTCCTCATTATCCCATGACACCCGTACTAATCAAGAATCTATCTATCTCTGCCGTGAAAATATCCACTGACATGGCCTCCACAGCCTCCTGTGGCAAAGAATTCCACAGATTCACCACCCTCCTGTCATGGTTCCATGGCCACAGCACCCCAGGAACACTTATGCTGCGTGGCACCTCGGGACAGGCATCATTTCTGGTTGGGACCCTTCTTCAGACTCGCAGGTCTAGTCACCTGTCACTTTAATTTTCTGCACCGTTTGCCAGTGTTCCTCTCTATCTTACGCCTCCTCCATCATAAGTAATCTTGAGTAACAGCATCTCAGCTTCTATTAGTCGTGTTACAGCATTTCTAAACCCAACAGTCGGTAGAACAGATGCAGAAAATTAATATTTCTGTTTTGGTATCAGATTGCCAACCTCCTCACATATCGAGTTACTCCGGCACTTTGCTCAGCCTCCTCTTTACAATTTCAGATTTCAGATAATAGATTTTCCCATTTGCGCCTCCTCCAAATGATTCTTCTTTTTCTCTCGACTCATTCCATCACCACCCTCTTTCACCTTGCACTTCCACCCCTTTTGTCATCTAATCTCTCCTGCTTTCCTGACCTTTTTCCCCACTACCCCTCTACCCTCCAGGGGTCATAGGCTCAGAACTTCAGGAAAGATTCGAGGAGGAATTTCTTTAGTCAGAGGGTGGTGAATGTGTGGTATTCAAGAGTCAAGAGTCAAATCAATAGATATATGTCCCAGATAGAACAATAAAATGTTTACTTGCATCAGCACAACAGAATATGTAAACATAGTATACTGTAAACAATATAATAAACAAGAGAAAAAAAGAGTTTAGTGTGTATATATACACATACTCACAAGTACTCACACACACACACACACACACACACACACACACACACACACACACACACACACACACACACACACACACACACACACACACACACACACACACACACACACACACACACACACACACACACACACACACACACACACACACACACACACACACACACACACACACATATATATACCAGACTATGTGGGACCCATTGGGTCCCATGTTCACACGAGAGGGCTGGTCCCTCAAAGCCATATTCCACCTCTCCACCAATTCCAATATTGGTGGCTGGGGGGTGACTTTCTGGAACGCTAGTATGGGTGTTGTGGGCTGAAGGGACTGGTTTCCAGAGGGCTAGTATGGACATTGTGGACCAAATGGATTCTTGCGGTGGCAGCTCAGTCACTCAAGCCTGATGTGCTGGCAGCTCACTCACGGCTGGTGGGCTGGCAGTTGACTCGCGGCTATTCTTTGAAATTCCATTTCAAGCAGGGTGCAAGGCCACCAAATTCAAATGCAGTTTCATACCATTTCATGCAGGGTGAACCCACCTAAAAACCAAATAAAACACCACAAAACACCACATAAACACCACACTCACAGTTCAGTAGACATTCAGTGTGTTCAGTTGATTCACAGCTCAGACAGAGTCGTGACTTCTCCCTTCTCCATCTTGCAGAGACTGGCGGGCTCACGATTATACACACAGCAATAAGGTCATCCTTCAGCCTTCTGCGCCTCCTGGGGGGGGGGGGTAAAGGGTCCCATGAGTACCTTTTCCGTCACCAGGCATCTTACACAAACTGTAAACACTCTTTTTCCAATCCTTCTATACTCAATACCTTGAATGATTAAGGCCCATATGCTGAAAACCATGTTGACCTCTTATCTATCTGTTTAGAGATACAGCATGGAAACAGGCCCTTCGGCCCACCGGGTCTGCGATTACCAGCGATCCCCACACACTAACACTATCCTACATCCACTAGGGACAATTTTTACATTTACCAAGCCAATTAACCTACCAACCTGTACGTCTTTGGAATGTGGGAGGAAACCGAAAATCTCGGAGAAAACGCACGCAGGTCACGTACCGTCTCCGTACAGTCAGCACCCGTAGTCAGGATCGAACCCGGGTCACCAGCGCTGCATTCGCTGTAAGGCAGCAACTCTACGCTGTGCTACCGTGATCACCCGTTGACATATTATGATGCACCTATACAAGTCGTTGGTGAGTCCACACTTGGAGACCACAGTCCTGGTTGCCCAGCAACAGGAAGGATATCATTAACTTGGAAAAAATGTAGAAGAGATTCACCAGGATATCACCTGGGTTTGTGGGCTTGAGTTTAGCTTAGTTTAGTTTCGAGATACAGCACGGAAACAGGCCCTTCGGCCCACTGGGTCCACGCCGACCAGCGATTCCCGCATACTAGCGACAATACTAGAGATAATTTACAATTTTCACCAAAGCCAATTAACCTACAAACTTGTACTTCTTTGGAGTGTGGGAGGCTTAAGTTGAGAGGGATGGAAGAGCGATCTCAAGGGTAACTTTTTCACTCAGAGGGTCGTATGTACAAGGAAGGAGCTGCCAGAGGAAGCTATAGAAGCAAACGCAATTATGAATTTTAAAGGACAGTTTGACAGCTATATGGATAGGAAGGTTTAAAGGGATATGGGATAAATGCAGGCAAATGGGTCTACTCCAGAATGCCAGGGTGGCCCGCAAGGCCTGTTTCTATGCTCTTTGATCTTTAATGTCCACCTATATCAGATCTTCTTTCAACTTTCTTTGGTCCAAGGAAAATAACACCTACCTACGCTGATCATTCAGCTGAAGTCCCATGTCCTTGGAATCATTCCAGTAAATTGTTTCCATATGCTTTGTATGGACTTCATATCTTTTCTAAGAACTGGACACAGTTCTGCAGTTCTGTGCTACCCAGGATATTGTACAGATTCTACATTGCTTCTGAAGGGAAGTTTGCCAGCACACAGCTCCAAAGCCCAATGAGAATCTTTGAGAGCATGACTAAGTGTCAAGAGGACAGGCTGTCATCCCATCTTAGTCTGGTTGAGTTTTAGAGCTACAGCATCGGAACAAGCCCTCGGCCCACCGAGCCCGCGCCGACCAGTGATCCCCGCACACTATATCCGACGGACAATTTACACTTTCACCTACAAACTTGTACGTCTTTAGAGTGAGGGAGAAAACCCACACGGGGAGAATGTACAAACTCCATACAGACAGCACCCATAGTCTGGCTCCCTCACGGTTCTCTGGCGCTATAAGGCAGCAACTCTACCGCTGCGCCACCGAGCCAATGCCCTGCACCACTGTTGTCTTTATCTAGAGAAATCGCAGATTGGAGGCTGAAAATCAGGTTTGTAAAACGTAGTGGATACAGCAGTGACACTGTTCCACATTGAACTCACCTGCCAGGCAAGTAATCCGAGAACTGTTCTGGGAGGAGGGGAGAGTGGTGTTTGGATCCCATCACCCCTGGGTTTGTCACGATTATCTGCTGTCGCTCGGCACGGTGGTGCAGCGGAAGAGTTGCTACCTGACAGTGCCAGAGACCCGGGTTCAATCCTGACTACGGGTGCTGTCTGTAGGGAGTTTGTACCTTCTCCCCGTCACCTGTATGCGTTTTCACCAGGTGCTTCGGTTTCCTCGTACATTGCAAAGACGTACAGCTTTGTAGGCCAAGTCAAGATGAACCAGTCTTGTCTGCCTCAACATGATCATGAGAGGAATAGATCGGGTAAAGACACAAAGTCTTTTGCCCAGAGTAGAGCAATCGAGAAGCAGACGACTTAGGTTTAAGGTGCGGGGTTGGATATAGCTCATAACGTTTCTTTTTTTTACAATTACAATTATACAAATTTTCCAATTATTTATTGTCATTTGAACCTCAAATAAAGTTCAAATGAAATTTGGTTTCTGCAGTCATACAACAAGAAAAGGGCCAAGACACACACCAACACAATTTACACAAACATCCATCACAGTGAATCTTCTCCTCACTGTGATGGAAGGCAAAGTCTTGTCTCTTCCCTGTGTTCCATTCTTCTCCCAATGTTAAAGCCCCCGGCAGGTGATGGCAAGGCCGTTAAGGCCGCGCTGGGCGATGTACGGCCCCGCTCCGGGGCTTAATATTGGAGCCCCCGGTGGGCGATGGCAAGTCCCACGGCCGTTAAAACCGTGCCTGGCGATGTAAGGCCCCACTCCGGGTCATTTTCAACCCCGCAACTCGGTCGGGAGAAGTTGCTGTTGCGTGAACTCTGAAAAGCGGTCTTCCACCAGGGACTCGCGAGCTCCCGATGTCACCGTCCTCCGAGCTCTGTAGTCGGGTCACAGCCGCGTGTCATTGCAGCTCTCTACGCTCCAAAGCTGGCCAACCCCATGACGGTAAGTCCGCAGGCTCCGCGACTGGAGCCCCCGGGTCATTCCGGTTGGAGGCCGCTCCACGGTGCTAGGCCCCAACGACAACGGAGAACTGACAGGGAAAAGGTCGGGTCACCCATACAGGGAAGAGATTAAAAGTTTCCCCCATTCCCCCCCGCCCCCCCACATATACACAGCTAAAAACAATATACAAACCGCAACAAACTACACATTCAATGGGACAAAAATAAAAAACAAGACAGACGGACTGCAGAGGCCGCTGCATCTTCGCTCGCACCACCCACACAAAGACAGGTGTCAGGGGTCATGGGGAGAATAGGATTAGGAAGGAGAGATAGATCAGCCATTGTTGAATGGCCAAATGGCCTCATTATGCTCCTATCACTTATGACCTTATGACATTTGGACAGGTACATGGATAGGATAGGTTTAGGGGTATGTGAGCAGTTAGCCAAACGCAGGCAGGTGGGACTATAGATGGCGCATATTGGTTGGAGTGGGAAAGTTGGGTTAAAGGACTTGTGTCCACACTGTGTGACTCCTTGACTGACTATATCCATATCCCTCTATTCCCAGCACTTCCATGAGCACATCTAAAAGCCTCTTAAATACCACCATCGTATCTGCCTCCGCCACCACCCCAGGCAGTGCATTCCAGCCCCCCACCATTCTCTGTGTAAAATACATCCCCATTAAACTTTTCCCCTCTCGCCTTATAGCTATGCCCTCTAGTGGACATTTTCACCCTGGGAAAAAAGTTCTGACCTGATACCCTATCTACTGTATGCCTCTCAACATTTTGTACACTAACTTATAAGTTAATTGGCCTGATGTTCCATTCTGTCCATCCTGTTTTTTTCATTTTGCGGCTTGATACATAGAAACATAGACAATAGGTGCAGGAGTAGACCATTCGGCCCTTTCGAACCAGCACCGCCATTCAATATGATCATGACTGACCATCCAAAATCAGTACCCCGTTCCTGCTTTTTCTCCATATCCCTTGATTCCTTTTGCCCTAAGAGCTAAATCCAACTCTCTCTTGAAAACATCCAGTGAATTGCCCTCCACTGCCCTCTGTGGCAGAGAATTCCACAGATTCACAACTCTCTGGGTGAAAATGTTTTTCCTCATCTCAGTCCTAAATGGCCTACCCCTTATTCTTAAACTGTGACCCCTGGTTCTGGCCTCCCACAACATCCCCCAATATTGAAGGGTAATTCACACAACACCCATGCCACACGGAGCACATGATTGTGTTTGCCAACCTATTAGCATCAAAAGAATGCATCAAAGTTGACACACCCGGCTGTGGAAAGAGAAGGGATCTCTTCCGCAAAGTAAAAACCACGGTTTCTATGCTGGACTGCAGTAGTGGAACATTGGCAGCTACTGTTGTAATGCAAAGGCAGAAGAGATGACTGAGACGGAGCTAAGGAGGAAAAAAGTCCACGCACCAGTGAGTTCTCTCCATGACAAAAGGGAGATAGTTCAGCATTAGAGGTCGAGAGAAATGCCATTTCAAACATGCTTAGGGGCTGCATTTGGATTCTCGCAGAATCTAATTAACAAAATATGCTTTAGGTAAGACTGCCTGGGACTCTGTATCCTCCTTTATTTAACTGTGACTGGTGTACACTGCCCCGCAGTCACTTTTCCAGTGCTCTGATAATAAGGGTAAGTTCAGGCAGCAACTCAAATCCTCAGCAACGCTATTTATCTCGACTTTTATAACTGCTCTTTAAGCTTGGCAGAAAATTATGTTCTCCAAATGCTGTTGAGGGACATTGGTTTGCAGGGCAACCAGGCAAGGATAAACAAAGATGCTGCAGTGGCAATGTTGACCATTGGGATGTAGCTGCGCAGTAGTTGTCTTACTGAATGTATAATGCATGAGGTCGGGTTGAATCATCGTGAGGCACCGGTTCAAATCCCTTCACAGCAGATAGGAAATTTTAACTCAGTTATAATTAAGTAACATATGGAATTCTAAAATAAGTATCAGTCATCAAAAAGCAACTTGCTGCAAAGAAAATCTCATGCCTTCTCACTATTGTTCTTCAGCATTTTTATGTGACTCCAAATTCTTTTTCATCTTGCGTCATGCTTTAAGATTGTGAAAAAAATGATTCAAAGTGCTGGAGTAACTCAACGGGCCAGGCAGCTTCTCTGGAGAACTCTGAGACTGAAATGCCACCTGGCTTCATGTAGAAACAAAGAACTGCAGATGCTGGTTTATGCCAAAGATAGGCCACAAAGTGCTGGAATAACTCAATGGCAGCATCTCTGGAGAAAAATCAGCAGCCGACGTTTCGGATCGGGATCCTTCTTCAGTCTGAAGAAGTTTAGAAGTTCATTTTTTCTGCCTTTTTACAATAACACTTGACTGCTTTACTGGATCTGGGCTTGTATACTCTGGAATTTAGAAGGATGAGAGAGGATCGTATTGAAACATAAGATTATCAAGGGATTGGACATGCTAGAGGCAGGAAACATGTTCCTGATGTTGGGGGAGTCCAGAACCAGGGGCCACATTTTAAGAATAAGGGGTAGGCCATTTAAAAATGGAGTTGAGGAAAAACTTTTTCACCCAGAGAGTTGCGAATCTGTGGAATTCTCTGCCTCAGAAGGCAGTGGAGATCAATTTTCGGATGCTTTCAAGAGAGAGTTAGATAGAGCTCTTAAAGATAGCGGAGTCAAGGGATTATGGTGAGAAGGCAGGAACGGGGTACTGAGTGTGGATGATTGGCCATGATCACAGTGATTGGCGGTGCTGGCTCGAAGGGCCGAATGGCCTATTCCTGCACCTATTGTCTATTGTCCATTGTCTATTAATCTTTCACCAGACACGCAGCGTGACCCGCTTAGTCACTCCAGCACTTTGTGTCTTTTTTGTTGTTGTGAACCAGCATCTGCAGTTCCTTGTTTCTACCCTTGGGATTGAGGGTGACCTGCTACCACTCTGGGACTGTGGTTTCTGAGAGGACTGGTGGAGCCAGTGTGGGAACTGCAGGTTCTTCCACACATGTATGAAGGTGGCAAACATCAAAAACACTCCAGGAAGACCGCAGGAATATTCCTCCCTAGTTACCCCTGTCGGATTTGATTCTTTCTTGACGATCGCCATGATTACAGTATCTCTGAGGCCCCGTGGAATAGTCTCTGCTCCTCAAATTTTAGTTTTGTTTCGTTTAGTTTACAGATACAGCGCGGAAATAGGCCCTTTGTCCCACTGGTTCCGCGCCGACCAGCGATCCCCGCACATTAACACTTTCCTACATACTGGTTTCCAACGGGAACGGTGACGGACGCACCACACATCTCTGTCCTCCAGTTCCTGTTGACTTCCGCCACTGGAAGTATAGGATTTCTGTGTGTGTGCTTTATCATAATTCCTTACAATGCTATGTACGACAGAGATCGCAACTTCTAGTGAAGTGTGGATGGCTGTTGGCTCGCTAGAAGCTCATCCGCCCTACCTACACTAGGGACAATTTTTATATTTACCAAGCCACTTAACCTACAAACCTGTATGTCTTTGGAGTGTGGGAGGAAACCGAAGATCTCAGAGAAAACCCACGCTGGTCACAGGGATTACATACAAACTCTGCACAGACAACGTCCGTAGTCGGGATCGAACCCAGGTCTCCGGCACTGAAAGTGCTGTAAGGTAGCAATTCTACCACTCCGCCACTGAGGAAATGTGGGCAACGAGGCTGTGCATTTGTGACCTAAGCTCCTGACTATAAAGATTGGGACTTCAGTGTGGGTACTGTGAGGGCCTGTGGCTTACTTCTGCTTTGAGTGGGATATTTCTGGAAGTATATTATCTCACTGAAGGTGGTTTGCCTTGATGAACCTGGGGGGATTGTCTTTAGTTTAGTTTCGAGATACAGTGCGGAAACATGTCCTTCGGCCTACCGAGTCCGCGCCGACCAGCGATTCACGTACACCAACACAAAGGGGAATTCAGCACATTGGAAGAGTTTCGAAGAAACAGAAGCAGTCTTGTTGAAACTTATAAGATACTTGAGGGTCCTGACAGGATAAATGTTTACAGGATCTTTCATCTTATGGGAGAGTCTTGTAGCAGACGGCATGGCCTCAATAAAAAGCAGGATAGGTATAAGTTTAGACTGAGATGAGGAAAGATTTAATCTCTCAGAGGATTGTGATTTTTTTGGAACTCATTGCACCAAACTTCTACTTGCACACTATTCCTTCGCTCCATGGATGCTGCCTCACCCGCTGAGTTTCTCCCGCATTTTTGTCTACCTTTGATTTTTCCAGCATCTGCAGTTCCTTCTTAAACACCATAGAAAGCGTACTGTCGGGTTGCCTCACAGCTTGGTGTGGGAATAGCTCTGTCCAGGGCTGCAAGAAATTGCAGAGAGTTGTGGATGTTGCCCAGTCCATCACACGGACCAGACTCCCCATCTTTGGCTCCATCTACACTTCATGCTGCCATGGAAACGCAGCCAATATAATCAAAGACTTGTCCCACCCAGAATATTCCTTCTTGATCCCGCTCCAATAGGACAGAAGCTCACAGAAGCTTGAAATCACACACCACCAGACTCAGGAACAGCTTCTTCACCCCAGTTATTGGGTTTCTGAAATGTCCGTCCATAAGCTAGGGCCCTGTCCGATTCACCTCCACCACATTGCAGTGTTTTTTTGTTTTTTTAGTTTAGAGATACAATGCGGAAACATGCCCTTTTGCTCACCGAGTCTGCTTAAACCAGCAATCTCCGCAACCTAACACTGTCCCACACACACTAGGGACAATTTTACATTCATACATTTTATACTAAGCCAATTAACCTCGAAACCTATACGTCTTAGGCGTGCGGGAGGAAACCGAAGATCTCGGCAAAATCCCACTCAGGTCACGGGCAGATCGTACAAACTGGGTAATTGGCGCTGTAAGGCAGCAACTCTACCGATGTGCCACTGTGCCGCCCTTTACGTTATGTATGGAACTGGTGCACTACAAGGCTGAGCTCTATATTCTTCACTCTGCATCTTCTCTGACATTCATAGCAAAAGGATTTGAGTATAGGAGCAGGGAGGTTCTATTGCGTACAGTTTTGGTCTCCTAATCTGAGGAAAGACATTCTTGCCGTAGAGGGAGTACAGAGAAGGTTCACCAGACTGATTCCTGGGATGTCAGGACTTTCATATGAAGAAAGACTGGATAGACTCGGTTTGTACTCCCTAGAATTTAGAAGATTGAGGGGGATCTTATAGAAACTTACAAAATTCTTAAGGGGTTGGACAGGCTAGATGCAGGAAGATTGTTCCCGATGTTGGGGAAGTCCAGGACAAGGGGTCACAGGTTAAGGATAAGGGGAAATCTTTTAGGACCGAGATGAGGAAAACATTTTTCACACAGAGAGTGGTGAATCTCTGGAATTCTCTGCCACAGAAGGTAGTTGAAGCCAGTTCATTGGCTATATTTAAGAGGGAGTTAGATGTGGCCCTTGTGGCTAAAGGGATCAGGGGGTATGGAGAGAAGGCAGGTATAGGATACGGAGTTGGATGATCAGCCATGATCATATTGAATGATCGAGGACCCGAGACGTCACCTATCCTTTTTCTCCAGAGATGCTGCCTGACACGCTGAGTTACTCCAGCACCATGTGATGAGACAATGATATCTTGTTCCATCGAGGCTGTAATTGACATTTACCCAACGTGAAGAAATAAGTCATAGACTTTTTGCCAATATTACAGTCTCATGTGTTTAACAAAAGGCTTGACTGGTTACACAATGGAAACTCAAACAACTCATAAATAAGTAATTTGTTCAAACAAACAAAAATGTATTGACAGTGGGGGTATTCAAACCGTTTAAAAAAAATCATTAAGCTCAAAAGACCTCAAAAATCCCGCTCTCAGGCACATGATGCGAGACTGAAAAGATCACATAAATAACCAGGTTGAATCTCAGCGGCTGACAGCAGTCACCTTTGCTAAGAAGTCTCAGAGTAAAAGGAGGTGAACAATTTACTCAGCGCACACACAGCCTTTGCTTTCCATTGTATACAGTTCAGTGGCAGTGGGAATGATTAATAGTTTTTCCACTGGGCCTGGAAGAACATTTGATTACACTCTTCAAGTGGATCTGTGGCTTTTCTCCAGCAATTTAGTAGCTGATGTGGTAATAAGCGTGTGATGATGCCTCATTACTTCTTTGTAGACACGAACATTTGAACTGGTGCCTTTGTAAACAACATGAGCAGTGGTCATAAAGTACGAGTCAAAAAATACTTGGGCACTGTACAGGAATCGGTTATCTGGGTGATAGGACATTCCCCCCATGGCCACATTCTGGAAAGAGAAGACGGTTGCAAAACGCTGGAGTAACTCAGCGGGTCAGGCACCATTTCTGGAGAAAAGGAATAGGTGACGTTTCGGGTCGAGGCACTTCTTCAGACTAAGAGTCAGGGGAAAGGGGAGCGAGAGATATAGATGGTACTAGAAAAAAGGAATGGAAGATATGCAGAAAGCAACGATAATGAAGGAAATGTGGAGCCCACAAAGGTCCATTGTTGGCTGTGGGGTAGGTGATAACAAGTTATAGACAGTGAATCGCATCAGGACGACAGTGAAACTAGTACGACGACTAGGGTGGAAGAGGGATGGAGAGAGAGGGGGATGCAGGGGTTACTTAAAGTTAGGGAAATCAATATTCATACCGCTGCGCTGTAAGTTGCCCAAGCAAAATCTGAGCTGCTGTTCCTCCAATTTGCCTTTGGCCTCCTTCTCAAAAGGAGGAGGCCCAGGACAGAGGTCAGTGTGGGAATGGGAAGCGGAGTTAAAGTGTTTAGCAACCGGGAAATCACGTAGGCCAAGGCGGACTGAGCGGCTTAAATCAGCATCTGTAGTTCCTCCCTACACATTCTAGAGATAGAAACTGTTTGTGTGTATAGTTGCCCAGTTGGTAGCCTTCATGTTTCTGAGTCAAAAAGCTGTGGGTCCAAGTCCTACCCTACAGGACTGAGTGGTCCATTCTAGGCTGACACTTCAGTGGAGTGCTGAACTGAGGGAACGCTAGCTACATTGTTGTAAGTGCTGTCTTGCAGAGGAGCCTTTAAACCTTTAGTGGGCATTAAAGATCCAAATTGAAGATTGGTCAAACTATAGACAATAGACAATAGGTGCAGGAGTAGGCCATTTGGTCCTTTGAGCCAGCACCGCTGGCCATTCAATGTGATCATGGCTGATCATCCACAATCAGTACCTCGTTCCTGCCTTCTCCCCATATCCCCTGACTCTACTATCCCCTGACTCTACTATCCCCTGACTCTACTATCTTTAAGAGCCCTATCTAGCTGTGTGAAAGTGCGAAAGTGTGAAAGAATTCAGTGGGATAAATTTCTTCTTAGACCTTCCATTTGCCCCTTTTCCCCGGATGACTTTGGCTGGAAACCTTCCCTAGGTTCCAGGATCTGCCAGGTTTACTTGCATTTCTCTGCAGACGCTCCAGAGTCTCACCCAGTGCTGGCTCAAGTTGCCTGGGTGTCCTGTTGCAGTAACAAGGAACTGTTGATGCCCAAAGAAGAGACCTGACCTGAAACATCACCTATTCCTTTTCCCCAGAGAACTCTGGTGTAAACCAGCATTTGTAGTTCCAGGTAAAACTTTACTTCTACACCCCCCTCATCATACTCCTTAGGAATAATGCTTGTGGCAATGAATTCTCAACATTTCTTTCATTTCAACAGCATTCTGTCTCCATGGACAAACCTTCCCTTCCAGGAATCAATCTGGTTAACCTTCACTGCATTTTCATTATTGCAAGTACCTGTATTTTCCTGCTTAGGATACTGTACCGAGGCATACTGTATACCATATTCAAGATGGATTAATCAAGGCATTGGTCGGGCTGCATTTGGAGAAGTGTGAGTACATTTGTGCCCCATATCTAAGGAAGGATGTGCTGGCTCAGGAGAGAGTCCAGAGGAGGTTTACAAGAATGATCCCAGGAATGAGTGGGTTAGCATATGATGAGTGTTTGACAACACTGGGCCTCTACTCGCTGGAGTTTAGATGGTTGAGGGGGGCCTTCATTGAAACTTACCAAATAATAAAAGGCATAGATTGAATGTGTGTAGAAAGGATGTATCCACTGGTGGGAGAGTCCAGGACCAGAGGTCATAGCCTCAGAATTAAAGGGCATTCCTTTAGAAAGGAGGTGAGGAGGAACTTCTTTAGTCAGAGGGTAGTTAATCTGTGCAACTCATTGCCACAGAGGGCTGTGGAAGCCAGGCCAGTGGATATTTTTAAGGCAGAGACAGACAAATTCCTGATTAGAACGGATGTCAAGGGATATGTGAAGAAGACAGGAAAATGGGATTAGGAGGCAGATATCAGCCATGATTGAATGGCAAAGTAGACTCGATGGGCTGAATGGCCTAATTCTGCTCCTATAATTTGTAAGGTTGTGAAGGCTTTTTGGAAATGGACCATGAGATCTTAGTTCTACATGTCCACGCATTTTAATCCTGATTAATCCCGTCTGTTGCATTTTACCCAGGGCCCTCTCAAAGAACAAATACACCCCATCAATAACCTGAACCTCACTTACTCAGCCAGTTGCAACCTCAAGACTCACTAATCCAGTGTGGCATGAAGTATGTAGGAAAGAACAGCAGATGTGACCTGCAGACCCCGTGACCTGCGTGGCTTTTCTCTGGGTGCCTCAATTTCCTCCCACATTCCAAAGATGTACAGGTTTGTAGGTTAATTCGCTTCGGTAAAGATTGTAAATTGTCCCTCCTGTATTGGATGGTGCTGGTGTACGGGGATCGCTGGTCGGCGCAGACTCGATGGGCCGAAGGCCTGTTTCTGAGCTGTATCTTTAAACTAAACTAAAAATAAACCTGTGGGGACCAATGTTAATTATTGTTTCCAATTTAGCTGCAGTGATTTTTTTTTTCCCAGTTTGTGAATTCACCTCCAACATAAATCTATTCATGTTTGCATCTTTAGATTATTTTTCAGGAACTCTGTGTTCCACCAGAAAGTAATGAGTGCGACAGGGAATTCTCTTCTGGGAGTCCCTGGTTAAAGATGGCCAGGTAAGGGATTATACTGTTGATGGAGGCAGGGTGAAGATCTCTGCTTTTAGTAACAGTTTGGTGAGGCCTCTCTGTAGAATCCCCACAGGGTTGTTTGTGGCGATTCTTTGCATACTCTGCGTATGACATGTAAAACAAAGAGTTTCATTGTGACACGTGTCTCATGTGCGGCACAGTGGTACAGTGGTAGAGTTGTTGCCTTACAGCGCCAGAGACCCGGGTATCAATCCTGACTACGGGTGCTGTCTGTACAGAGTTTGTACGCCCTCCTTGTGAATCTCCATTTTCCTCCCACACTCCAATGACGTACATGTTTGTAGGTTAATTGGCTTGGTATAATTGTAAATTATCCCTAGTGTGTGTTGGATATTGTTGGTGTGCGGGGGATCGCTGGTCTGCGTGGACTCGGTGGGCCAAAGGGTCTGTTACCGCGCTGTATCTCTAAACTATACTAAACTAAACTGGACTGAGTGTGGCTGGCAAGACTAGCCCCGGAGGTGTACACTCAGCAATAGATGAAGTGACAGGTGCAGATGCTGGGGCCTACCTGCCTTCTCTGGCTCCACTGACTGGGATCCTAATGGTTGTCTTAAAAGTTGATACAGGCCCTTTTGGTCAAATCACTGCAGCTACAGGGCGGCACGTGGTATAGTCGCAGCTTTACAGCACCAGGAGACCCAGGTTCGATGCTGACTACAGGTACTGTCTGCATGGTGTTGGTATGCTCTCCCTGTGACCGCATGCGCTTTCACCAGGTGCTCCGGTTTCCTCCCAAACTCCCAAAGGCGTGCTGATTAGCGTGTGGACATTGCCCCTTGTGTATAGGGGAGCGAAGGCAAAAGTGGGATATCACAGAACTATTGTGAATGGTGGACTTGGTGGGCTGAAGGGTCCGTCTCCACACAGCATCTTGCAAACAATCATTCAATTAATCCATCTCCAATGCAAGAATCATCAGTCTCCAAAAACAGCAGTCTACAAGAACAGCTAAGACCATGGGTGCCCAGCAGCCCGTGACTCCCTAACTTCCTCTTTCACCAAGGCACTAGTCAGAGGAATAATTTCCTGGAATTCTTGCCTGGAATAGTGAGATCTCATTTCATAAGGAATAGGAGTAGAATTAGGCCATTCGGCCCATCAAGCCTACTCCGCCATTCAATTATGGCTGATCTATCTATCCCTCCTAACCTCATTCTCCTGCCTTCTCCCCATAACCCCATGACACCCGTGCTAATCAAGAATCTATCTTTCACTGCTTTAAAAAATATCAACTGCCGGCCTCCACTGCCCTCTGTGGCAAAGAATTCCACAGATTCACCACGCTCTGACTAAAGAAAGATCTGCCAACTTTCAAGTTGCTTAACATTGTCCAGGACAACATCGCACTGGTTGACACCACCTCAACTACCTCAAACATTCAATCCCTTTGCCACACATGTAGTGTATGAACAGTGAATATTTAGACCAGACCTTGGATATACAGACCATTCAGACCAACGGTCACCCCGTACACTGACACTATCTACACACTAGGAACAATTCTTTTGCACGATTTACAAAAAGCCAATTAACCTACAAACCGGTAAGTCTTTGGAGTGTGGGAGGAAACTGCAGCACCTGGAGAAAACTCACGCGGTCACAGGGAGAATATAAAAACTCCACACAGACAGCATCCGTGGTCAGGATTGAACCTGGGTCTCTGGCGCTGCAAGGCAGTAACTCTACCGCTACGCCACCATGGATGCAAGATTCAATGCAGCGACACGATAAGCTTTCATTGACAGCATAGCCCAATGCTGCGACCATTACTGCCCAAATGAACAAGGACAGCAAGTACATTAGAACTCCAGCACTTGAAAGTACCACCCCTTCCCCCCACAACCAAGTCATGCACACAGTAAAATATTGCTATTGATTCACCAATGATTCATCACCATACATTTCAGGGAAATAACTCACACCCATCTTCTCAAGGACAACTCAAAAATCGTAGATTCAAAGGGACCTGGGAGAATTTAGTTTGTTTAATGTTAATTTCGAGTTACAGCGCGGAAACAGGCCCTTCGACCCACCGAGTCCGCACCAACAGCGATCCCCGTACACTAGCACCATCCTACACACTAGGGGACAATTTACAATTATAGTAAGCCAATTGATCTACAAACCTTTGCTTCTTTGGAGTGTGGGAAGAAACCGGAGATCCCGGAGAAAACCTACGCAGGGCACAGGGAGAATGTACAAAGTCCATACAGACAGCACCCAAGGTCAGGATCAAACCCGGGTCTCTGCCGCTGTAAGGCAGGAACTCTCCAGCTGTGTCGATGTACCGCCCTCCTGGTGCTGAGTGCTGGTGCAGGATTCCCAAAAGGTTAATTTGCAAGTCAAATCAGTAGTAAGGGAGGCAAACACAATGCTAGGATTTATTTTGAGAGGACTAGAGTATACAAAACAATGATGTAATGCTGAGGCTTTATTAGGCACTGGGCTGGCTGCATTTGGAGTATTGTGAGTAGTTTCAGGCTCCATGCCTGAGGAAGGATGTGCTGAGGTTGGAGAGGGTCCAGAGGAGGTTTAAGAGCATGATCCCAGAGATGATTGGGTCAGTGTATGAGGAGCGTTTTAAGGAACTGGGCCTGTACTCACTTGAGCTTAGAAGGATGAGGGGACACCTCGTTGAAATTTACTGAATAATGAAAGGCCTGGATAGAATAGATGCAGAGAGGATGTTTTAATAGGAGAGTCTAGGTCCAGAGGCCATAACCTCAGAATAAAAGGACGCAACTTTAGAAAGGAGGCGAGTGGTATTTCTTTAGTCAGAGGGTGATGAATCTGTGGAATTCATTGCCACAGAACGTTGTGGAGGCCAAGTCAATGGATATTTTTAAGGTGGAGATTGACAGATTATTGATTTGTATAGGTGTCAAGGATTATGAGGAGAAGGCAGGAGAATGCAGTTGGCGGAGTATACTTGATGTGCATGAAGGAACTGCAGATGCTGGTTTGAAACAAAGATAGACACAAAATGCTGGAGTAACTCGGTGGGACAGGCAACATCTCTGGAGAGAAGGAATGGGTGATGTTTCAGGTCCTGAAGAAGAGTCTCGACCCAAAACATCGCCCATTCTTTTCCTGCAGAGATGCTGCCTGTCCCGCTGAGTTACTCCAGCATTTTGTGTCTAACTTTGGAGTAAACCTGATGGGCCGAATGGCCTACTTCTGCAGCTATGACTTATGAACACAAGGTAAAAGGGGCAATGATTGCTGAGCTGGCCACTAATGACGCATTGAGCAATAAAACATTGGCGCAAGGTTTATTGTCAACCAAGTAAATTGAGGCAAACAGACTTGACAAAGGTAAAATAAATCTTGTCCAAGGATGAAAGGGTGGAGGGGAAATTGGCAGACAAAATAAATTTGTGCAACTGGGAATTTGATTTTTTTTTTCAGTTTCAGAAACACTCAGGTCAGACTGTGGTAATGAACTTAGTTAATGCTTCAAGTGATGACCGCAGTTCTGAAATTAAAAGGTATCAGAGATACGTATCAAAGAACCTGGAACCAAGAGATCAAGAGAAAAAACCCAAAAGGACCAAAGAGTGGAAGAGTGATTTTCGAGTGATCCCAGGTTAGTTTAGTTTAGCGATACAGTGCCTTTCTGCCCAGAGAGGAACGCTGCCACATCCTGTCTGGATGACTCTGTGGCACCGACCCAGGCCCCAGCAGCGGGCTCCATTGACTTTGTCATCCGTGGGCTCTGACTTTCTTTGAGCTCTGTGTGTCGTATGAACATCTAGTGGTGTTTAAGAGACTTTTGGCTGGGCACATGGATATTGCAGGGAACAGGGGGATATTCAGCATGTGCAGGCTGATACGATTTTGTCTCGGCATCATGTTTTGGCACAGACATCGTGGGCCGAAGGCCCTGTTCTGTGCAGTGCTGTTCTACTGTTCTACGTTCTATCTAAAAAACATAAATCGCAGAACAAAAATCATCTTTGAGCAAGGTGAAAATGTATCAGTTGCAGATTAAATCTATCATTCTATGACTCTAAATCGCGTTTCACGGAGTATGGGGGGTCTCAGTGTCGTCCCTGATACAGCACACAGCATACACAATGATGCTATGTGTGTCATTACATTCAGCCCCCAAAGAGACTCAGCAGCATACAAATTCAGGGTCAAACTGACCTTGGCAGCAGCAAGCAGTACTAACTGTGCCCCTGGTTGGGACTCGAAAGCAGGCTGCAACAGGTGACACAGCTTGGTGACCTCAGCTGTGCAGAATTGTAATTTCTGCCTTGAACCCCTTGAAAGAAGCGACAAAAAGTTTTGAAATCATCGCTAAGCAAACAGCTAGCAACCAAACCGATGGCAGCTTGAAGCAGCGAACCGAACACTTTAGCGAAGAGAGACGAGAATTGAAAAAAAAAATAACCCTTGTTGATTTCTGATGTAACTTTCCATGATGTACTGAATTAGTTTAAGCTGCAGCAGTCAACTGTAGAAATGCTTCTCAAATCAGACTTGGGGGTCACATTACATTCTACCTCCTATTTTCCTTCCTAAAAAATATGATTTAGTTCATTCCTCTGCCTGCATCTATCAAACTCACAGAAACATAAAAAAAATAGGTGCAGGAGTAGGCCGTTCGGCTCTTCAAGCCAGCACAGCCATTCAATATGATCATGGCTGATCATCAAACATCAGTACCCCATTCCTGCTTTCTCCCCCATCCCTTGATTCCTTTAGTCTTAAGAGCTAAATCTAACTTTCACTTGAAAACATTCAGTGAATTGGCCTACACTGCCTTCTGTGGTAGAAAATGCCACAGATTCAGAACTCACTGGGTGAAGTAGTTTTTCCTCATCTTAGTCTGAAATGGCCTACCCCTTATTCTTAAACTATGACCCCTGGTTCTGGCCAAACATGGGGAACATTTTTCCTGTATCTATCCTGTCCAATCCCTTAGGAATTGTATATGTTTCTATACGAGCCAAAGGTTTTAAAGGTCTTTTATTGTCACATGTACCAATTAAACTAGAGTGATATTTGTATTACCATACAGACACACTAAAAAGGAGCAACACGACACACAACTACATAAAAGTTAACATAAACATCCACCACAGTGGATTCCACATTCCTCACTGTGATGGAAGGCAATAATGTCTAATCTTCTTCCCTCTTTAATCACCCATGGTTGGAGCAGTCGAACCATCCGTCGGGGCTATCGAAGCTCCCGCAGCCAGTGGTTGAAGCCCCCGCGCCGGGGCGATTGAAGCTCTCACGATGGGGCGATCAATGGTTGAAGGTACTGCGGCCTGGAGCTCCTGAAGTCAGTTTCTAACCAGAGAACGTGAGCTCCACCATGTTAAAGTACGCAGGCTCCCGTGGATAGTGCTCAGAGGTCG
Organism: Leucoraja erinaceus; assembly: GCF_028641065.1. Classification (NCBI taxonomy): domain Eukaryota; kingdom Metazoa; phylum Chordata; class Chondrichthyes; order Rajiformes; family Rajidae; genus Leucoraja; species Leucoraja erinaceus. The sequence continues at coordinate 79,583,447 of NC_073381.1, forward strand.
ATCTCTGGCAAAGGGATCGCAAGCTCCGCGATGTTAGTCGTGCAAGCTCCCACGGTTGGAGCTCCCGAAGTCGGTCTCCAGCAGAGGCCGCCAACTCCTCAATGTTAGGCCGCAGTGCGGACGGAGATACGATACGGAAAAAAATCGCATCTCCATCAAGGTAAGAGATTAAAAAAAGGTTTCCCCAACCCTCCCTCTATCCACCCCTCACATATAATGAGCTAAAGAACACCAGAACATACCTTTAACACATACTAAAAAACAACAGAGAAGGAAGGGACAGACAGACTGTTGGTGACGCTGCCATTGCTGGTGCCACCCGGTGATCATCTTTTGGATCCCCTCTCAACCTTCTAAATTCCAGTGAATTCAAGTCCAGTCGACCCATTCTTTCATTATATGTCAGTCCCGCCATCCCGAGAATTAACCTGGTGAACCTACGCTGCACTCCCTCCATAGCAATAATGTCTGTCCTCAAATTAGGATGATCAAAATTGCACACAATACTCCAGGTGCGGTCTCACCAGGGCCCTGCACAACTGCAGTAGGACCTCCTTGCTCCTAAACTCAAATCCCCTCTCAATGAAGGCCAACAGGCCATTAGCTTTCTTCACCAGGTCTCGTTGCATCTCCCCTTTTCCTAATCTGCCTTCCTGTTCTTGCCATCAAAGTGGATAAACTCACATTTATCCACATTGTACTGCATCTGCCATGCATCTGCCCACTTACCCAACCTATAAGTCACCCTGCAGCCTTATAGCATCCTCATCGCTGCTCACACGACCAACCAGCTTTGCGTCATCCACAAACTTGAAGATGTCACATTTAGTTCCCTTGTCTAAATCGTCAATAAATATTGTAAATAACTGGGTTCCCAGCATCGAGCCTTGCGGCACCCCACTATTCACTGCCTGCCATTCTGAAAAGGACCCGTTAATTCCTACTTTTTGCTTCCTGTCTGCTAACCAGTCCTCTATCCATGTGAATACCCTACCTCCAATACCATGTGCTCTAATTTTGCACACTAATCTGTTGTGTGGGACCTTGTCAAAGGTTTATTGAAAGTCCAGATACACTACATCCACTGGTTCTCCCTTATCCTTTCTACTTGTTACATCCTCAAACAATTCCAGAAGATAAGTCAAGCATGATTTCCCCTTCATAAATCCATGCTGACTCGGCCCAATCCTGCCACTGCTTTTTAAATGAGCTGTTGTAACATCTTTAACAATCGACTCAAGCATCTTCCCCACTACCGATGTTAGGCTAACTGGTCCATAAATACTCGTTTTCTCTCTCCCTCCTTTCTTAAAAAGTGGGGTTACTTTGGCTACCCTCCAGTCCACAGGAACTGATCCAGAGTCGAGAGAATATTGTAAAATGATCACCAATGCATCCATGATTTCTAGGGCCACCTACTCTGGAATGCAGACCATCAGGCCCTGGGAATTTATCAGCCTTCAGTCCAAACAGTTTACCTAACACAATTTCCTGACTAATTTGGATTCCCTTCAGTTCCTTCCTCCCACTAGATCCTCGGTCCCCTAGTATTTCTGGGAGTTTGTTTGTGTCTCCCTTAGTATAGCGATGTTACAATACTTACCTTCAGCGGTGTTGCAGTTCTGCCACTGGCTGTGTGCGGGACTTTGGCGCCTTTGAGGGAGGGGGTGGGATTAAAATGCAATTTTGTACCACCTGTCTTGTCAGACTTCCTCGGGCTGCTTGCTGCTGATGAAAAATCGATCAGACTTCCTTTCACATTGTATTCAAAAAAAAATTTGCTAGACAATTTAATATTTGGATTAAAATAAATGGCGACTTTGAATGCCCTCAACGCCTACAACGTGATGGATCGCAAGAACGGGACAAAACAAAGGGTAAGTTATTTATCTATATTACTAAAAGTCTGATCTTAACTGCTTTTGGCCCACTGTGCTGCGATTTCCGAGAGAACGCCGCCACCTACAGCCGTAATTTTTGGCCACCTCACTCAGAGCCCCTCCCCACCTTCCGTGACTGGAGGATTTTTCCCATGGATGAAAAATCTGAGAGATATTAATGTTTTTAAAAAAAATTGTCATTCTCTCTGCTGCCCCTGCTGGCGGTAGGGGGAGGGACTATAAAACCCGGAATTGCAGTCCCTCATTCAGTCTCTGCCAGACCCAGGAAGTGAGAGGGCACGGCTCTCTGAGCTGTAAATTACACTGACCGCACGTCCACTCCACGGTGAGTCCCCTCGATGTGGCTGTAAAGTCGCTGCTGCCCAATTGTTTGCCTCGCACTTTTAAAAAGTTTGTGTTCACAAAATGAATTTTGGTTGTTGGGTGGCTGCAGCCAAATTGTTTGCCTTGGCTTTGCTTTTAAAATCGTTGCGACAGTTGGCTGCCAGCCTAAGAAACCAATCGGCCAACAATGTCTATACTAGCCCTCTGGAAACCCGTACCTTCGGCCTGCAACACCCATACTAGCTCAACAGAAAAAGCCGCCCCCCCCCACCCGCCCCCCCCCCCCCCCCAAACGGGTCCCACTTAGTCTAGTTTTACATATAATCTTGCTTCTTGGGATGGCTTTAATCTAATTTTACGCAGCGAAAATGTTATTTGGGTCCCATACGAACCGGCAGTTTTTTTCCTGCCGATATGGGGTTCAAATTCACCACAAATGCAACGTTCCAATCGATCGCGTTTTAGAAGCAAGATGATTAAAATGCCCTTTTTTTAGGACAATCATGTCATAAGCCGTCCAAATTCTCTATATTTTGTGTTATTCTCTCTCCATGATAATTATTTTTAAACTAAATATTCACAACAGTCTGAGTCACATGTATTAAGCAAAAAACAATAATTTTGTTTATATTTTGGATGGATATTTCTGGATTAATTTATGGGAATTAAACATCAAATTCCTTCCATCTGGCATATAAATTCATGACAGTGAGATTTAAAAATCATGTTATATTGTGAATTCTAGTGTGAATGGGATTAGTTTGTTATTTGGATACTTAGGCTATTTTTAAAAATTATCCTTTTCTTAAGAAATGTAATATACAGGACATTCTTAATGGCAAAGAAAGGCATGTCATGCGTGGTTTGTAGAGGAAAAATTTGTAGTTTACAATGCCAAAATATAAAAGTTGTGGAAAAACAAGGTGTACAGAGTTGCTTATTGGTTACAATCTGAGGAGTATGATGATGTTACTGATTATGATAAGCCAATGTACCAGCTAGCAACTGATCTTCTCCATAAAGACGTGGTCTATTGCTAGAAATTGTAATTTATTTACCTATCTGTTATGGACATACATCATATTATGCAATAATATTAAAGTTCTGATCTTGAGAATATCAAATTTTTGAATTTTCAAGGCAGGCTGGGTGTTTATTACTATTTCCGTCACAACGGTCAATTTTGTAATTAGCTACAATTAGGTAATTAACTAATTATATGCTTTAATTTCAGGTCATCCAGGTGGGGTGGGAGATTGCAACCTTCATGTGGTCCGCCCTGTTTCAACTAATGCAATCAACCCGGCGTGCACAATCAAATAAGATCAAATAGAACAAGTTGTCCGTCAACTTTAGGCTGTGCACACCATACGCAAGAAGAAGAAGAAGGTCATCCAGGTAAGATGTTTTTTTTATTTGTTTCAGAATGCTTCAATCTATAATAACTGAAAATTTCATTCAGTTCTCTTAATTTTTAAGAAAGTTATGGGCTTTTGACTGTCCTCGATCACAGCTTTTGTGTTAAGTCAATGGAAAAGCAATAGGGAACAAGAAGCTAATTTCCGAGTATGAAAATGGCCATAACATTTTTAATACTGAAGGTATGAAAGTGAATTAGGTGTCAAATTTCTTTTTTTTTATGCTATATCTGATGGGATAAATTTCAGACTTGATTTTTAAAATCTCAAAATTTTGTAATATTGCTACTTTATCCTCCTCTGTTGGGTTCTAAATTTCTCCCAGTCCTCCGGTTTGCTGCTTCCTATGGCCATTATATGCCTTTCCTTGGATTTAATACTATCCTTGATTTCCCTTGTTAGCCACGGTAAAGTCTCCTTCCCCGTTTTATTTTTTCGCCAGGCAGGGCCAAGCAATTTTTGGAATTCATCCATGCGGTCTTGATGGTGCAGATGTCATTGCATCTCCATCATCAACCTTTTAAGTATCATTTGCCCATCTATCCTTGCCAATTCCCATCTCATACCTTTAAAGTCCTTTCTTTAAGTTCAGGACCCTAGTCTCTGAATTTTACTTCGGAATCACGTGAGTGACTACGTGAAGAACCCACCAGGACGCATGCGTGTCATATCGCTTCACACATTGCGAAACGACAGGCGGGGTGGAGCGTTCCCCCGCAGCGGTAATTTTGAAACCGAGACCGCAGGTAAGTGAATTACTCTGCGGTCGTTTTTTGTTTCCCGCGCTGTTTTTTACAGGGGGAAACTGGACAAAAATAGAGTCCACAAGCGCTGCGTCTAAAGCTGGCTGGGGAGGACCGTGGAGTTGCGGGCAGCCAGCAGCAGCTGAAGGCACCAGCATCACCATGAGTGGGATCAGCTGTGCCCGACTTGGCACTCGCGCCGGCCACATCAACACCACGGCCGGGCGGGAAGACTACACAGAACAGAGCTGTTGACTCTGACAAATCAAAACGGCAAGCGGGGGGAGGCATTCCCCTGCAGCGGCAAGTTTTTAAAAACCAAGACTGACAGGTAAGGGAATTACTGCGGTCTTGTTTTGTTTCCCGTGTCTGTTTCTTACAGGGGGAAACTATGGACAAGAGTCCACAAGGGCTGCACTGGCTGGGAAGAACTGCGGAGTTGCGGGGAGCTAGCAGCGGCTGACGGCACCAGGTCACCGTGAGTGGGATCAGCTGTGCACGACTTGGCACCCGCGCCGGCCAGATCAACACCACGGCCGGGCGGGAAGGCTATACGGAACAGAGCCGTTGACTCTGACAAGTCGGACTGCAAGAAATGCCGCGGGGACCAGCATTGCTGGGGCCAAATGGAGCGGCTTATGGAGCAGATGCTCCAATGTGACAGACTCCAGGAGATTTGAGGGATTTGCTGAACAAACAACAAGTGTGCAGGGGGTACAGGAAGGAGAAAGAAGGGGCTCGATGAGAGGACCTCCTACACTCAAAAATAGCACCTTCACGCACCCACCAGCAGAGCAAGACAATCAGAAGCTGGTGAAAGCTCAAAGGCCGGACATACAGGACAGCGGACTTTTTTAGGCCATGGCCCAGACTTCGTGGAAAATGTGCAAACCCCAGTGCCTATACGGACTGATCACAGACGTTATTTAAAATTCAACTGGATGGGGCAGCTCTGGCAGTATAGAGCTCTACCAAATGGATTAACATCAACCCCAGGCTGTTTACAAAAATTTTGAAGCCAGCCCTAGCGTTTCTGTGGAAACAAAAACATATGATCATGGCCTATCTAGATGACATTTTGGTTGTGGGCTAAACTTTGGAATTAGCCAAACTAGCTGTATCAGCCACCAAACAATTGTTTGAGAAACTGGGGTTTATCATCCATCCAGTTAAATCTAAACTAACGCCTTCCACCATAATGGATTATTTGGGGTTCACTATTGACTCAGTTCACATGTCGGTGACTTTACCAAAGGACAAGGCTACAGTCTTAACTAAGGCCTGCAACAACCTCATTGACATCAGTGAACCATCTATCAGATTGGTAGCAAGGGTGATTGGCAAAGAAGTGGCTGCTTTTCCAGCCACACAATTTGGACCTTTGTATTATCAAAATTTACAAAGGGCAAAAATACAAGCACTCAAAATTAATGCTGGTCATTTCGACAGACCAATGAAGCTACCAATCAAAGCAATTATGGAATTAAAATGGTGGAGGGATAACATTCGGCATTGTTCCAGCCCTATCATTATCAGCAACCCCTCAGTGGTGCTACAAACTGATGCCAGTGCACTTGGTTGGGGTGCTACCAATTCCATCTCCAGCTGTGGAGGTAGATGGAATGCACAGGAGGCATCATTACTACAGACACTTGGCATAAACTACCTTGAAATGTTGGGTGCGTTCTGTGGCCTAAAGTCATACTGTTCTGGAATATATCACCAGCATGTTAGACTACAGATTTACAATACCACCGTGGTGGCATATATTAACCATATGGGTGGAATCAAATCGACATCATGTGACAATCTGGCTAATACAATTTGGCAATGGTGTATCCAGAGAAATATTTGGATATCAGCTACTTACCTACCAGGTAACCTAAATTCAGTGGCAGACACCAGGCCACGCAAATTCAACGAAAACATCGAATGGATGTTGGATATAAAAGTATTTGCTGATATTGTAGCACGGTATGGAACACCAGATATCGATCTATTTGCATCTAGACTCAATCACCAATTACCAAACTATGTTTCTTTGGAAGCAGACCCTGGGGCATCAGCGATAGATGCTTTTTCGCTGCATTGGGGGAAATTGTTTTTTCTATGCATTCCCTCCTTTCTGCCTCATCAGTCGGGTATTACGCAAAATACAACAAGACTCGGCGTCTGGTATTTTGGTAGTGCCCGATTGGCCTAATCAACCATGGTTCCCTGTGATACTCGACATGGTCTTAGAACCATGTATCACCATCCTGAAACGACCAGATTTGTTGGTTCATCCCGTAACTGGGGATAGCCATCCATGTCATACTACGACAAACTTATTAATTTGTAGAGTTTAAAGAAACCTCTACTGGAACTGGGACTGACGGACCGAACATTGAACATTATCTCAGCGGCTCACAGGCAGTCCACCAAAAAACAATATCTGGTATACATCAGGAAATGGGAGATATATTGTCACAGAAACAACATCACTTACAGCTCGATGAACATAACGTCTGTTCTGGAATTCCTGGCAGGCCTCCATTATGATGAGGGGCTCAGTTACAGTGCCATTAACTGCACCAGAAGTGCCCTTTCAGCATATCTATGGCGAGGATCAGAGCGTCATTCTGTTGGGACTCACCCCCTGGGAATTTTTAATATCAATCCCCCAAGAACCAGGTACTTTCAAATATGGGATGTGAGTATTGTCCTAACGTTGCTAAGGAACTGGTCTCCAGCAACAGCTCTGTCCCTGCAAAAACTGACGCATAAAACAGTCATGCTGATGGCTTTGGTCACAGTACAAAGGGTACAGTCTTTACATAAGTTAAGGCTGGACAATATGACTTCTTCAACAAGAAATATACCTTTTCATATTCACGAATTAGTCAAACAGAACAGACCGGGACCATCAGGCCTCAAAATAGAATTTAGGGCTTACCCTATAGATGATCGTCTCTGTATAATAAGACATTTATTGTTATATATGGGGAACACCAAAAACATCAGAGGCTATGAGATGGCACTACTAATCAGCCACAAGCAACCCCACAAAAAAGTGTTGGTTCAAACTTTTCCAGATGGTTGAAACAGGTTTTAACAACAGCTGGAGTGGATACTAACATATTCAAATCTCATTCCACCAGGGCTGCAGCTACATCGGCAGCTATGGATTTGGACGTACCGATGGACCAAATCCTGGAGACAGCAGGATGGTCAAGGGAAAAAACGTTCCAACAATTCTACCATAAACCAGTGGTCAAACCTGGAACTTTTGCAGAATCAATTTTAAGTTCTGTAATATGATTTCACCCCATGAAATAGGGGCTATAATTTGTTGTTAATAACTTTATCATGGATTTCAATGTCGGATTCATGTTTAAACACAATTCCTCCCTTAGTCAATTAAGGCAGATATAATGCATGGACTCGTTTCCACGGCATGAAATCACAGAGCTTTGAAATCTTCACGTAGTCACTCACGTGACTCCGAAGTAAAATAGTAAGATTAGATGAGAACTTACTAGTTCGAAGTTTGATCATTATTTTACGAGGAGTAACGTTGAGTGATTACGTGCCCTCCGCTCCCACCCTTGATCATAAAGTTCAACTGGTAACCTCTTCTCTAATCTTACTATGTTCAGTCATTACTGTTTTCTGTGATTTCACACCGCTGCTTTGAAGAATGACACGCATGCGTCCTGGCGGGTTCTTCACGTAATCCCTCAACGTTACTCCTCATAAAATAATGATCAAACTTCGAACTGGTAAGTTCTCGTTTAATCTTACTATTAACCGTGACTCTCCATTCTAATGCAGAATTCCACCATATTATGGTCACTGTTGCCCAAAGGGCCTTGCATAACAAGATCGCTAACAAATTCTTCCTCATTACACAATACCCAGTCTAGGATGGCCTGTCTTCTAGTCGGTTATTCTACATATTGGTTTAAAAAACCATCCCGTATACATTCCAGGAAATCCTCCTCCTCAGCGCTGCTACCAATTTTGTTGGCCCAATCGATATGTAAATTAAAGTTACCCATGATAACTGCTGTATTTTTGCTACACACATCCCTAATTTCCTGTTTGATGCTGTCCCCAACCTCCCCACTGCTGTTTGGTGGTCTGTATACCACTCCAACCCTTGGTTATTTCGCAGTTCTACCCATACCGATTCTACAGAATCCAAGCTAATGTCTCTCCTTGCTATTGCATTAATCTCCTCTTTAACCAGCAATGCCACCCCACCTCCTCTTCCTTTTTGTCTACCCTTCCTGAATATCGAATAACCCTGCATGTTTAGCTCCCAGACTTGGTCACCCTGGAGCCATGTCTCCGTAATTCCAACTATATCATATTCTTTAACTACTAACTCTAACCACATTTGTGAGGAGATCTATCATCTGTTTAATAGGAAAACCAATAAAGATATTGTTTATATTTATAAAGACATGATAGAACATAGATAGGACAAAGATAGTGGCATTTAAAAGACCTTATCGAATAATCAAAGGCCAGGATAGAGTGGATGTGGAGAGGATGTTTCCACTAGTCGGAGAGTCTAGGACTAGAGGTCATAGCCTCGGAATTAAGGCTTCCTTTCCTTTTGGAGGGAGATGAGGAGGAATTTCTTCAGTCAGAAGGTGGTGAATCTGTGGAATTTATTGCCACAGAAGGCTGTGGAGGCCAAGTCAATTAATATTTTTAAGGCAGAGATAGATGGATTATTGATTAGTAAGGGTATAAGGGGTTATAGAGAGATGGCAGGAGTATGGCATTAGGAGGGATAGATAGATCAGCCATTATTGAATGGCGGAGGAGGCTTGATGGGCCGAATGGCCTAATTCTGTTTCTATCATTGATGAATTTATGGACCTTTGAACCTGTAGATATTATCTGTTGTTCTCCGACAGAAAATATTTGCCAGTTGTATGGAGTGAATATATTTGATTGTTTATTGAATATTTGAATGTACGTTTATTGCTTGGGACAATTAGTCCCTACTCTCACCACTGAAGATTAGATCAGTTTATCCTTCAGCAACTGTGAAGACACTTGACTTCACATGGTCTCTCTTTCCAACCCTTTCAGATGCCACATCTTACCATCTTACCTTGCAGCCTCCCCCAACTCTTTAATTACATAATCACTATGTAGGCTGTCTTAAACTCAATATCCTCCACATCTCTCGTAGCCTTGACATGTGCTTGTCTTAAGCATGTGTAGTAAAGGAGGAACTGGAAGTGATAAAATCAGAGATAGTCTGCTAAATGATGGCCTGGTGCTCGTCTGTGGGGTGATGGCCCAAGGATAGGTAGGAGGAGGTGTCCGAGAGCTGGCGCCTGGCCTCAGTGCGGTAGTGGTCAGTGCACCAGACCACCACGGCACCTCCCTTGTCGATGTGTTTGATGATAATGTCGGGGTTGCTGCAGAGTGAGCGGAGCAGAGTGGGCTATTCGTTCAGATGGGGTGAGGTTAGTCTGAAGAACGGTCTCGACCCGAAACTTCACCTATTCCTTTTATCCAGAGATGCTGCCTGACCCACTGAGTTACTCCAGTATTTTGTGTCCATCTTGGCTGAAGCATGATGGTCACATTCATATCTCTGTCCAGAGTGTACTGAATAACAGCTGAAGTGATTCCTCTTGTTGTGTCAATGCAGTTGGTCTGTCATGCCCTCCCTTCATCAGTCCCATTTGCTGTACAGTACTACATCCAAATACATCATCCTTCTAATCTACTGCATTGTGAGCCACATCTTATATCCCTTGACAGTTTGGCATGTCATAGCTGGACGTTCTCTTAGGAAGGAAATGAGGAGAAATGTCTTTAGTCAGTGGGTGGTGAAACTGTGGAATTCTTTGCCACCGAAGGGTGTAGAGGCCAAGTCAGTGGATATTTTTAAGGCAGAGATAGATAGATTGTTGATTAGTACAGAAGTTAAGGGGGGAAGGCAGGAAATGGGGTGAGGAGGGAAAGATAGATTGAATGGCGGAGTAGATTTGCTGGGTCGAATGGCCTGATTCTACTCCTACTCCTTATGACCTTATGATTCACTTCGGCCATGTTGAATCGAATGCATTCAAATACGCTACTGTATCTTGAGATTGACGACATGCTGCAGAGGCAAGCTTGAATGTCATCGTTGCCCTTGTACCAACATCTTGTTAGCACAGTGGCGCAGCGGTAAAGTTTCTGCCTCACAGCACTGGGCCCGAGATCGATACTGACCCCCTAGTGCTGTCTGTACAGAGTTTGTACTTTATCCCTGTACTGACCGCATGGGGTTTCTCCAGGAGCTCCGGGTTCCTCCCACAATCCAAAGATGGAAAGGTTTATAGGTTAATTGGCCTCAGTAAAATTGTAAATTATCCCTAGTGTGTAGGATAGTGCTAATGTGCGAGGATCGCTGGTTGGCACGGACTTAGTGGGCCGAAGGGTCGCTGTATATCTAAAGTCTAAAGTCTAATCTTGGTGGAGATTCACCCAGTGAATATTCCTTTTGTAGACAAGACTAGGTTTAGCACAAGATGCATTGTTTTGCGGAACAGTGTCCTGCAGAACTCATTTTCCACTGCCTGGACCTTCAATATGCTCTTCATTAAGCTCTATTTGTGGAAGTATTTTCCATTCCACACACCACGCACATTTCTATGTACAGGGAGTTTCTTTCTCAGACACTGACGATACTGTCCGTAACATTCCATCATCTAATCAACCTTGGCTACGCTAATCATTCAAATGGTTTCCTGGTAAATACTTCAACCGATCGTAAGTCACAGCTAAAGAATGCAGGATTGGGTCACGTTAATTCATGAAAATGTGACTAAGGTGAAACCTATGGACAAAAAGTGTTTTAAATCGTTTGGAATTATTTAAAACTGAAAGTCTGTGGATAGTCAGTCACTGAGCAAATTCAAAATTGAGCCAGATAAATTCTGGACACAAAGAGACGGAAGAGAAATAGGTTAGTTTAGTTTAGTTTAGAGATAAACTTCGGCCCACCGAGTCCTCACCGACCAGCCATCCCTGCACACTAACACTATCTTACCAACACACACTAGGGGCAATTTACATTTATATCAACACAATTAATCTACAAACCTGTACGTCTTTGGAGTGTGTGAGGAAACCAAAGATCTCGGAGAAATCCCACGCAGGTCACGGGGAAAACGTTCAAACTCCGTACAGACAGCACCCATAGTCGGGTCTCCGGCGCTGCAAGCACTGTAAGGCAGCAACTCTACCACTGTGTCACCGTGCCGCCTTAGTGTAGGAAAGTCTTCTTCTTGCGTATGGCATGCAGAGCCTAAAGTTGTAGATCTGTTCAGGGTTAGCCATTGCTTGCGATGGAGGTCAAAACCCGGTGGTTTCACTGTGGGGTCTGTGATGACCTCTCCATTGTTGGTGTTGGCATCTTTCCAGGCTCTGCACCACTCAGTCTTGGAATCAAAGTCTTCCAGGGATTTGACTGAAGACCAGAAGAGTTTGCGGGACTTCAGGCGCATGTTGAGCAGAATGTTCAAGTCAGCATGGATGGGAAGGTCAGGGTTAGCCTCGATGGTGCACCAATCTTTCAACATCCTCTCCCTTCTGCGAATGCTCTGAGGGGTGATGTGAGAGAGGACAGGGAGCCACTGCAAAGGTGTTGACTTAAGCATCCTTGTGATGGCCCGCATTGCAGAGTTAAGGACAGTGTCAACTCGTTTGGTGTGGCAGCTATTAGCCCAAACTGTTGAGCAAAACACGGCTGTGGAGTAGACTAGGGCTACGCTTGTGGTACGGAGGGTGTGTGCATTGGATCCCCAGCCGTTGCCTGCAAGTTTCCTGATGATGTTGGCCCTTGCTTTCAGTTTATCAGCCACCCTCTTCTGGTGTTCACGATAGGTGAGGGTGCGATCCAGGGTGACTCCGAGGTATTTGGGGAATTCTACATTCTTCACTGGCTTGCCACAAAAGGACACTCGGAGCTTTGCATTGGCAAGCCGATTGCTGAGGTGGAAGGCAGTGACAGTTGTCTTAGATGGGTGAATGAGTTGGAACATTAGCTGTGATATTATTGAATGGTGGATAAGACTCATGGGAATCTATTGCTTACTCCTGTTTGAATTTCTCAGGTTCTTTGCAATGTCCCAGTCCAAATTTGCTCCAAACATGTTTTCCTGTATAGGAAATTGTCCATTGATCAGTTAAAAAAAAAAAAAATAGACCATCCTTTAAAAGTGAAATTTTCAAGGATCAAAGATTGTGCCGCTCTCGGTACCATAAATAAATTTAAATATTTCAAACAGGAAAACATAAAAAGGAACTGCAGATGCTGGTTCGTACCAAAGATAGACACAAAATGCTGGAGTAACTCAGCAGGTCAGGCAGTATCTCTGGAGAATTGTAATGTCTTTCCGCTGACTGGTTAGCACGCAACTAAAACATTTCACTGTGCCTAGGTACACGTGACAATAAACTAAACTCAAAGAACCTGAAGAAGGGTCTTGACCTGAAATCATCTGACCTATCCATTTTCTCCAGAGATGCTGCCTGACCCGCTGTGTTACTCCAGTATTAGGTATCAATTTCTAATTAAAACATACAGTTTTCATTCACGAATCTTTGGGTTAATAAGCACACACTGTGTAGGAAACATAGGGAAAAAATAATCACTTGTTAAAAACATGTTTAGTGGCAATGACTTGGAAGGCATTCAAAGTACCACATGACATCATGTCATTGGGAAAGAGTTGTAGTTTGATGATTATGTCATTGAACAAGGTAACTATTGAAGTAGGCTGTGGCATTACACCGACAGGATAAGGGTGATGGTCGCTATCACAAAGCGACCACCCAATCTATGTTTGGTTTCCCCAATGGAGAGGAGGCCACACTATGAACATTGAAGGCAGTAACCAGGTTGCAAGGGCGGCACAGTGGCGCAACGGTAGAGTTGCTGCCTATTCCTTCCCCAGTTTGCAAAATCAATCCACCAGAAGCCAAAATGGACTGGGGTTTCCTCACAGGTCTCTAACACCAGCAATGTGCTCCTCCCATTATTCTGAAGGCTAGCTGCTGAATGTTTTCTGGAAGTGATGACCAAGGTATGCAGCACAGTGGTGCAGCAGTAGAGTTGCAGCCTTACAGCGCCAGAAATCTGGGTTTGACCCTGACTATGGGTGCTGTCTGTATGGAGTTTGTACATTCTCCCTGTTCCATTATTTTATGTTCGCTCTTCTGGTTGAGATGCTAACTGCATTTCGTTGTCTCTGTACTGTACACTGCACACTGACAATAAAGATTGAATCTGAATCTGAATCTGAATCTGACTGCGAGGGCTTTCTCCAGGTGCTTTCTCCAGTTTCCCCCCGCACTCCAAAGACGTACAGGTTTGCAGGTCAATTGGCTTCTGTAAAAAATTGGAAATTGTCCGTAGTGTGTAGGATAGTGCTTGTGTTCAGGGTGATCGCTGGTCGGTACAGACTCAGTGGGCTGAAGGGCTTGTTTCCACGCTGTATCTCTAAACTCCACTAAAATAGTTTATAAAAACAAAGATCTCTTTGAATAGATTTCTCCCTCTCTCCACCCAAGACAACCTGCTCCTTTCCTCTTTGCCGTGTGAGCATCTCTCATTCCTGAATCCCACATTTCCTTCTCTACATTTTTACTGCCCCTCTTCATGCCTTTAAGAATAAGGGGTAAGCCATTTAGAATGTAGGTGAGGAAACACTTTTTCACACACAGTTGAAAGTGTGGAATTTTCTGCCTCAGAGGGCGGTCGGTGGAGGCCGGTTCTCTGGATACTTTCAAGAGAGAGCTAGATAGGGCTTTTAAAGATAGCAGAGTCAGGGGATATGGGGAGAAGGCAGGAATGGGGTACTGATTGTGGATGATCAGCCATGATCACATTGAATGGCGGTGCTGGCTCGAAGGGCCGAATGGCCTACTCCTGCACATAGTGTCTATTGTCTATTGTCTATTGTCTTATCTGACACAATCTCCTTTTCATCTCCAGCCTTTGCCACTTATTCCATCCATCTGCCAATTAATCCCCCCCACCTGTATTCACCGATCACTTACCAGGCTTTGCCCCACCCTGACCTTACTTTTTCATCTTTCTTCCCCGTACTCCAATCAGTCTGAAGAAGAGTTTCCTCCACAGATGCTGCCTGGCCCATTGTGTTCCTTCGGCACTTTGACCTCGCACTTCTCCTCACGTTTCCTGCCACCCGCAGTGTGTCTTGTGACTTTTTTATTGTGTATTCCTACTCCCTGGTTCAAAGTCTGCTTCAACTTGTGGGAGAATATAAGGACCTTTTTTTATTCGCTCTGGTGCTGAAAATCGAATTTATTTTCAATTCGATATTTCAGTCAATGGATGAGGATTACCCTTAATATACCGAAGATAGACACAAAATGCTGGAGTAACTCAGAGGGACAGGCAGTATCTCTGGAGAGAAGGAATGGGTGATGTTTCAGGTCAAGATCCTTCTTTTGAGCTACTCCAGCATTTTGTGTCTACCCTCGATTTAAACCAACATCTGCAGTTCTTTCCTACACCCACTCTAAACCGCGGAGTGTGTTCGACTGTCCCGACGTTGGAGTTTAGATCATCCTGATGAGAGGGCCTGTACATCCGGCCGTCCGTAGCAACTACTACGGAGAGTTCATGGCCCAGACCACGGATGAACAAAGGAGGAGAACTGACCGAACTTTGTTGCCTTCCACCACGGTGAAGAATGCTGTGGTGGATGTGTGTGTTAAATTCTATTGTGTATTGTGTGTTTTTTTTTAAGTGTATCCCTGCTGGCAAATTCATTTCACTGCACCTTCGTTGGTGCATGTGACAAATAAAATTTGACTTTGAATTTGACCCTTATATCTTTGTGGGCTCCACCTTTCTTTGATCATTATTGCTGGCTTTGATTTTGTCCTTTGACCATTTGCATACGTTTTAGTCATTTGTTCTGTGAACCTTTTCACATCTCTCCTTTCCCTCTCCCCTGACTCTCAGCCTGAAGAAGGGTCTCGATCCAAAACCTCACCTATTCCTTTTCTCCAGAGATGCTGCCTGTCCCGCTGAGTTACTCCAGTTTTTTGTGTCAATCATCGGTGTAAACCTGCATCTGCAGTTCCTCCCTATACCCTTAGTTTAGTTTAGAGATACAGCGTGGAAACAGGCCCTTCGACCCACCGACCAAAAGTCCCTGCACACTAACACTATCGTACAACCACTAGAGTCAATTTTTACTTTTTTTTTTTACACCAAGCCAATTAACCTACAAACCTTAATCTCTTATGTTTTAGCAAAGAACAAAGATCAAGGTCATAATGTTTTCTGCAGTCTCTTTAGTCACCATGTTTTCTTGAGTACTAATTTTGAAATATTTTTGCATGGTCCTTGTCTGCTAAAGGCTGGTCTGAATTATTAAAGGATTTGACTATTGTCACTATAAGCCCTTGGCTGGGATTTATTTCTATTGCAAGTCAATGAGAGAACATTCCGATTAATAAACTCTGATTACCAGCTTCTCCCCGCAGACGGAAAGATGACACCAGATGGAAGTAATTATACATTCCTCAACCCATTTTCACTGTCGATTCACAACAGCGCTTCCATCAGTCCCTATTGCCGGGCCTGGTGAGAAGCTTTCCATAGGGAGCAGTAACTATTCCTGGAATAATCCCAAATATAAATATTATTTGTACATTATGTTTGCATTGCGACGTTGCAGGGGCAGAGATAAATAAATGAAACAGCGTCTGCTCTATCCTTGGATTTGATTCTGAATCCGAGCCAGATGAGTCGGATACGGAGGATTTTACAGAAAACAGATTTGAATTACTTACTGAGTCACCATACCCCGGTGTTAGAAAGATTTTAGAATGTTAGAGATACAGCGAGGAAAAAGGCCCTTCGACCCACCGAGCCCACGCCGACCTGTGGATCCCCGCACATTAACACAAGCTACGGACAATTTACAATTTTATCGAAGCCAATTAACCTACACACCTGTATGTCTTTGGAGTGTGGTGGGAGGAAACCGGAGTTCCCGGTGAAAACCCACGTGGGTCACGAGGAGAACGTACAAACGCCATACAGCCAACACCTACAAGTCAGGATTGAACCCGGGTCACTGGCGCTGTAAGGCAGTACCTCTACCGCTGTGTGCCTGTGAATTGAGTTATGCTCAATAACCTGATGCAATGCTACCTTGACGAGGAATCATTCATTGTTCCAATCACTTTATATCACTGGCGATAAAGATGTTGGTCACTCTCACTTTCCAAGTTAGAGACGCCAAGCTAGGGATTTGTTAGTATCGTTTGTCAGCAACATAAAACAATTATGGTCCTGGCACATCGCAAGGGGGATATGATGTCATTTTTTTGTTATGCACCAGACAGGACTTTATCTGAATTGTTTCATTTTGCAAAACCCCATGTGCCACAAAAATACACATATCACCATCACAGGGTCACTTAGAATAGTCAATGTTTAATTTAGTTTAGTTTAGAGATACTTAGTGGAAACAGGCCCTTCGGTCCACTGAGTCTGCACCGACCAGCGATCCCAGCACATTAACACTACCCCACACACACTAGGGACAATTTACAATTTTACCAAGCCAATAAACCGAAAAACCTGCAGGTTAATTTGTCAATGGTTCAGTTCAATTCAATGGTGCTTTATTGTTATGTGTGTAACGCACAATTACATTTATTTTGCATAGATCACTCACGCATGAGTCGCCATATCTTGACTCCATTTACAAAAAGTCCAAAGTCCGGTCCTTGTGCTCGATGTACTGGTGCGGCTCCTGATCCAGGTAAACCCCAGCGGAACATTTGGTAGAGTTGCTGCATCACAGTGCCAGAGACCCTGGTTCAATCCTGATCTTGGATGCTATCTATATGGAAGTTGCATGTTTAATTTTTTTAGTTTAGTTTAGAGATACAGCGCGGAAACAGGCCCTTTGGACTACCGAGTCCGTGCCGACCAGCGATCCCCCGTACATTAACACGCACTAGAGACAATTTTGCATTTATACCAAGCAGGTCACGGGGAGGTCATACAAACTCTGTACTGATAGCACCCGGGGTCTCTGGCGCTGTAAGGCAGCAACTCTACCACTGCGTCACCATGCCCTATAATGCAACCAGCAGGAAGTGTTTGTCATCGCAAGCAGAAGATTTTATTTTATTTTCTTTTATTTAATTTCTTTTATTTTATTTTATTTTATTTTATTTTATTTTATTTTTTTTAATTTTATTTTATTTATTAGAAGTAAGTGCAATACAGTGGTACCTTTTCACAGGTTCCCAAAATTATGTTAACATAATACATTCTCTGTACAACTTCCTCACATGCAGAAGATAATAGTCTCGATCTTTTAGTTTGGTTTATTGTTATGTGTAGTGAGGTACAGTGAAAAGCTTTTTGTTGTGTGCTATCCAGTCAGTGGAAAGACTACACATGATTATAATGAAAACCCACGCAGGTCAGGGGGAGAACTTATAAACTCCGTACGGACAAGCACCCGTTGTCAAGATTGAACCCGGGTTTCAGGCGCTGTAAGGCAGTAGCTCTCACACTGCGCCACCGTGCCGTCCCTAGCACCGTGTTCTCTCCAAGAATTTCCAGGTTTTCCAGTTTCCTCCCACATCCCAAAGACATGCAGGTTTGTAGGTTGATAGGGCTCAGTTAAATTGCCCCTAGTGCATATGGAATGGATGCAAATGTGGGGTAACATAGAACTTGTGAGAAGGGCTGATTGTTGGTCTATGCATGGTCACGGTGGGCCGAATGGTTTGTTTCCCAGTTTCACCTTTCAATCAATTTATTCAATCAGTTCATCTTGGACTGGTTCAGGTTTGGGTCTCGAGCTGAAACATCCTCTCAGTCTGAAGAAAGGTCTTGACCCGAAATGTCACCTATTCCTTTTCTCCATAGATGCTACCTGGCCCGCTGGGTTGTTCCAGCATTTTGTGTCTATCTTCGGTGTAAACCAGCATCCTCAGTCCCTTCCTGCACAATCAGTTGGCCTCGTTGGGAGAGACAGCTTGGTTGACCTTTGGAGTGTAGGAGCCATGGGCATCTTCCACCAGCTTTGGAGACAATCGATTATTGCAGAAGTAAAACTGCGTCGGATTCTCATACATAATACTCATATATAATGTGAGTGTGCGGTGGAAAAGCAAAGAGCTGACATTTGTTTTCTGTAAAGTCCTCAGTATCAAGCTGATTTGCAAAGTTAGTAAAATATACCACTCCTGTTTGTGATTCATTTTTTGGCAGAGGTTGAAGTTTCTATAGCTTGTTAGCCCATATTTTTTGGATTAATTCCATCGTCCCTTTTGAAGAAAACAATTATATTTGCTGTTTTCCAGTACTATAACTCTAGTCCTCTCACTATTAATTTTTTATAGATGGATACTTGGCCTCTGATGCCATTATTCGAGTCTCTTCAAGAAACCATGGGTATAATCCATCTGGAACCAGGGTCATGTCCCCTATAAATCTGGCTACATTGTATACTGCTCCGATTTCAGTTTGAACATGGGCCTGAACAAATGCCCATTAGAAATCTGGCCTTGATGTCACAAGTCCAAAATTGATGAAGTCTTCAAGCCATTAATCTTCTTGTACAGATGTCAGCAGAGCACAGCTAAAGATTTCTGGTCTCAATTTTCTCTGCTAGTAAGATATACTAAAACTAAAGATAGACACAAAAAGCTGGAATAACTCAGTGTGTCCAGCTCAATGGCCAGTCTTGTGTATAAAATCATGAGAGGAATAGATCGGGCAGACAGACAGAGCCTCTTGCCTAGAGTAGGTGAATCGAAGACCAGAGGACATAGGTTTAAGGTGAAGGGGAAAATATTTAATAGGAATCTGAGGGGTAACATTTTCACACAAAGGGTGGTGGGTGTATGGAACAAGCTGCCAGAGGAGGTGGTTGAGGCTGGGACAGTCCCAACGTTTCAGAAACAGTTAGACAGGTACATGGATAGGACATCTATGACTCAATGGGTCAGGCAGCATCTCTGGAGAAAAGGAATTGGCGACGTTTCAGGTCGAGACCCTTCTTCAGACTGAGAGTCAGGGGAGAGGGAAACAAGAGATTATAGAAAGAACAAATTAATTAAAGATATTCAAAATGCAACTATGTTTATCTTTCATTCAAATGTTCTTTGTGCCGTCCATGTCTCGTGTTTCCCTTTCCCTTGACTCTCAGCCTGAAGAAAGGTCTCGACCCGAATCATCACCTATTCCTATTTTTCCAGAGATGCTGCCTTTTGTGTCTATCTGCCGTTTAAGTCAGCATTTAACAAAACTCGTATGTGCCTATCAAAAAAATGTATCAATGGCTTGGCTTTGAAATAGGCACATGGCGACACAGGGAAAGAAGGGATATGAATCACGCGCAGGCAGATGAGATTAGTTGATCTTGGCAGCATGTTTGGTACCAACACCATTGGACGAAAGGCCTGTTCCTGTGCTGTAGTGTTCTATGTTCTATAATTGGATTTCTCTCAATACCAAGACTATATAGATGTTTTATGTCTAGTACGAACCAAATTCACTTTGTCATGCCCAATAGTACATTTTATGACCAATGTGCTACAATGCTGAGAACTATATTCTGTGCTCTATATCTTCCTCTTTGCTCCATCTATTGTATTTGACTGGTAACTGATTGGAATTTGTCATTTATAAGTTCATAAGCAGAATTAGGCCATTCGGCCCATCAAGTCTACTCCGCCATTCAATCATGCCAGATCTATCTCTCCCTCTTAACCCCATTCTCCTGCCTTCTCCCCAGAAGCCCTGACACCCGTACTGATCAAGAATCTATCAATCTCTGCCTTATAAATGTCCATTGACGGCCGCCACCGAGGAGAAGACTTGATGGGCCGAATGGCCTGATTCTGCTTCTATGACTTATGAGCCTATGAAAATAAATAAAATGACCACCTGAGGGCCACCAATCCATTTAATTGTTGCAAGTCAGTGGATTTTAAGGTTGAATAGATTCTGATTGTGTTTCCTTTAGATTAACAGTTGCTGGTAAGCCCAAAATGCTGGAGTAACTCAGCGGGACAGGCAGCATCTCTGGGGAAAAGGAGGGACATTTCGGGTTGAGGCTGACGTTGAGACTGTCTATCTCCCTCCCCCCTGACATCAGTTGAAGAAGGGTCTTGACTCGAAACGTCACCCATTCCTTCTCTCCAGAGATGCTGCCTTTCCTGCTGAGTGCCTCCAGCATTTTGTGCCTATCTTCGGTTTAAACCAGCATCTACAGTTCCTTCATGCACAGTTACTGGGAAGCCGTCCTTACCGAGTTTCCAGGAAATCATTAGCTTTCTTTCTAGTTTACAATATTTTGTAAGTTACTTTGCATCTATAGCAACATGTGACAGTTTGCATGGTGATATTTGAAAACTAACATAAAATGTGACATTTTTATATTAATGCACAAATCCCAGCTCCAGGAATAGACTATGTTATTGTGCTAATTTACTGCTCAGTGCAGGTTCCTCTTCAGTCTGCATCAAAATAAATAATAAATGTAAATTAATTTATTGATCACCAGTATATTTTTCTCAAACACAATGTTCAAAACGTGCTTCATTGATTTTCCTGGTGTGCTTTGTTAATGTTGCAGACGTGTATAGTTAAGCACTGTACATGGGTGGTTGGATGCAAAATATTTATTCTGAAGAAGGGTCTCGACCCGAAACGTCACCCGTTCCTTCTCTCCAGGGATGCTGCCTGTCCCGCTGAATTACTCCAGCTTTTTGTCTCCATCTTCGGTTTAAACCAGCACCTGCAGTTCCTTCCTCCACTTTTATTCTTACTTCCAGTTAATCTTTGGGGATTCATTTTGAATAATCAAACTGAAGACACATCTTTAACCTTGCAGAATTGTTTTTAAGCAATGGAGTTTTTAAGTAAGGAGCCTCCCTTCTCTCATTTCAGAGAGATCGGGAAGGAATTTTAAATGTGGGTTGGGCGTAGAGGATTGACTGCTTAAAATGTCTTCCCAATCTCTCTAAAATGAGAGAAGGGCCCCTGACTTAGGATGCCCTTAGTGAGAGTAGGGTGCACCCTGTATGACTTTCTTTACTATTAATTTTATGCTGATGGTTCTGAACATTTTATTCAGTTAAATTCATTTACGTTATTCAGAGCCCTGATTGTGCATGGCATCAACATGTTTTATGTGTCATTCCTAACTGTCACTGTATGTCATGTTGTCACTTGCGGGCAGAGCACCAAGGCAAATTCCTTGTATGTGAATATACTTGGCCAATAAACTTATTCATTTATTCACTTTGACAATTGCTCGCCATGACAATTAGACAGGGGCCTCATTCTGCTGCCAGAAATGCAGCTAACCAACCCAACACATGCTCCACTGCAGCTCCTTGATGGGACCATAAAGCTTCCATTTTTACATCAAGGTGGTTTAACCTGCAGCTTAGACTCCAGCACAATATTTTTTAGTTAGAGATACAGCACGGAAACAAGCCCTTCGGCCCACCAAGTCCGAGATGACCAGCGATCCCCGCACACTAACACTATCCTACACAACTAGGGACTATTTACGATTTTTACCGAAGCCAATTAACTTGCGAACCTGTACGTCTTTGGAGTGTGGGAGGAATGCGGAGCTCAAAGCTAAAACTCACGCAGGTCACGGGGTGAACGTTCAGATTCCGCATATACAACACCTGTAGTCAGGATTGAACCCGGGTCTCTGAAGCTGTAAGGCAGCAACTCTATCACTGTGCTACCAAGCCACCCCAAAAATCTTAAACCAATATGGGCGGCACAGTGATGTAGCTGGTAGAGCCTCTGAGTTCCTCCAGTACTTTGTGTGTTGCAATAATAATATATTCCTTTTTCGTGTGAAACGTTTCCCATACACTGAGAGAGAGTGAGAGAGAGAGAGAATGGGGAGAGAGAGAGAAAGAGAGAAAGAGAGAGAGAATGGGGAGAGAGGGAGAAGGGAGAGAGGAACGATGACACGTTATAACCCGCAGCCGTCCCATTCTGACCACCGCCAAACCCCCCACCACACCATTGCACCTTTCTTCACGACGGCCCAGTGATGTCTCAGGCCTGACAATTCGGGGGATCTAACCGGTAACAACACTAAGAGCAGCCCCGAGCCGCCGCGCTCCCCGACTCGAATCGGAGCTTGATAAATCAGATGGTGGGTTTGATGTGTCCCGCGGGCCATATTTTTGAGACTCCTGCCTTACATGAACTAAACAAAAATGTACAGAAGTACAAAAATTGACGACTTTATTATTGTGATAAGTATAGATCTATTTTTCAAAAAAATCTGATAACTTTCTAATGTACCGACAAAATCTACCTTCCCAATGACCGTTTTTTCGCCGAGTGGCGTATCTTGCTCCACTCCATGATCTTTGGTCTGCGCCGCCGCTGCTGAAGCTAGCTAACGTGGAGGGAGAGTGAGGCAGCGTCAATTACTTGGGCTGAGCTAATGTAATTGACACTCGCTCTTTCTCCACTGGGCTCAAGACACGCCCCCTTGTGAGGCAGATGTGGTCGCTGCCTCCCCTGGGGCTTTTTCAATGCAGTTTTATGTGAGACCAGCGAGCACAAATTTAATATCTTTATATACGAAATAAGTTACCTGGACTGTGGAAGGTAAGGACATGTAATGAAGGGGTTTACACACATTACTTTGGTGACAGACATAGAGATAGTAACAGGCACACGCTTATTGCCCGCGCTCCATGCAATTTCTAAGGGGTTGCACAATCAAAGGGGAGGCTTAACTTGCTGCTGCCTCACCTCTCATCTCTCCATGTATTTGTAGCGGACCTGCGCAAATTTTGCGATTTTTACTATAAAAAATGATTCGAAATAACATAGAATTTACATTTATAACAGATCAGTGGAAAAATCTTTATATTTATTTTATTTGATTATTCTTTTTCTTTACTTTTCTTAACAGCTATTTTCATTGGGAGTATAACAGGTGAGGCTCTGCCTTCCCTGCCTCCCCTGACCACATGTACTCAGCAAAATCTGATCCAGGGGAGCCTATTAATCATAAACATAATCATAATAATACTTTATTAGCCAAGTATATTTTGCAACATATGAGGAATTTCATTTGCCATGCAGTCAAACCAATAAAAATCAATAGAACACACAAAATACATTTAAACACAAACATCCACCACCGTGACTACTCCACATTCCTCACTGTGATGGAAGGCGAAAAAATGTTAAATCTTTACCCTTCTTTGTTTTCCGCGGTCGGGGGCCTTGAGCCTTCCATTGACGGGGCGATCTTGGCTCTCATAACCAGCGGCGTTTTGGCCCACGTGTCGGGGCGATCATGCTCCTACATCAAGGGGGGGAATCTCATCGTCGATCCCAGGCAAGGGATCGCAGGCTCCAATGGAAGTCCATGGCCCCGCGGTGGGGTTCAAAGCTGAATTAGAAAACCCTTGGTCCTACTTTTGAACAGCACAGCCACCTTTGCGAACTATTTCCATCCCTCTTCCATCTCCGGCAAGGGATGATAGTTGTGATGTACGAACTCATTAACGGAGCAAATAAGGTGGGCCTTGTCTGCAGCAATGGCAACAGTACGAGTGTTGAGATCGTCACCTGGGCAACTAATGATAGGAAGCATTTTGCAACTGCTCACAGGACGGGTGGATGGATGTGTGATTGTGCAGCCGAATCACAGAGTCATTGATCTTCACCAGTATCGTACATCTAACTGTCAACACAGGCTGGATTAAACTGGAAACAGGGCCAACTTACTGGTAATCGTTGCTTTCAAGTCACTGGATGACGAGGGATATTGATGGCTAACTTCTTTCAAATGACATGCTGTTTTTGTTAAGGGCTGTGCAGGCCACACTCAAAGCCTGTGAACAATGTAGGGCCACTTTTTCTACTTAAGCTGGAAACTTAAAGACAAAAACAAAGATTGTTCCCCAGCACGTAGCTAGGTACAAGTGACAGTAAAGTACCATCATCATCATGCGAATGAGATCCACAAGACGCAACATGCTTGAGAAGGGACCAGGGTTTGCCCTCCTAAAGATCCAAATCACCATTCTTCTTCTCTTCAAGGCAGCACGGTGGCACAGCTGGTAGAGCTGCTACCTCAGGGCACCAGAGACCCGGGTTCGATCCTGACCTCGGCTGCTGTCTGAGTTTGCACGTTGTCACTGTGAAGGCATGGATTTCCTCCGAGTGCTCCGGTTTTTATAGGTTCATGTGATAGGAGCAGAATTAGGCCATTTGGCCCATCAAGGCTACTCCACCATTCAATCATGGCTGATCTAACTTTCTCTCCTAACCCCATTCTCCTGCCTGCTCCCCGTAACTCCTGACACCCGTACTAATTTTCTCTCACCTCTCAAAGACGTGCAGGTTAGTAGGTTAATTGGCCCCTGTAAATTACCCCTAGTGTGTAGGGAGCGGATGCAAAAGTGGGGTAACATAGGTGAACAACTTTCCCACACCGACCAACATACCCCATCCACACTAGTCCCTCCTTCCTGCATTTGGCCCATATCCCTTTAAACCCATCCAATCCGAGTATTTGTCTATACGTCTCTTAAACTTTGTAATGAACTCTAAACCAAATCTCTAAACTAATCAGCACAGCAGAAACACGGCAGCACGATATCATGCAGCCTAATATACTAGTTGCCCTTCAGAATAGTGTCCCAGAGGTGCTGTAAATTAGGCTGGGTAGTTGGTACCTGAAACTACTGGGGATTCGGCAAAGGTCTAACAAAGGTGCAGAGCCTCCAACTAAACTTTGTCATTACTGAGGACGTGTCCCGGGAATGGAAGCACCAATGGAATGAGTGCTGTAATGCGTCATTGCGGCACAGTGTGTAGAGAAATGCATTGCTGTACGGGGAAGTGAACAAAGGAACCTGCCTGGGTGCCCAGCTCACCTGCCCAGAGTGGAAGGAGTCAGATAGAGGGCCAGTCAGCAGACTGGATGCGGGAGGGAGCGCAGTACCTCGATGGTGGAGTGGGCCGCTAAAGGCCCTACAGCAGCCTGGGGCTCGGTTGGACCAGGCACCGCTCTACGAGGCTGAGCACGTGGACCTCACGCGCCCCCACAGCGGTGGAGCAGCAGCGGAGAACACCATGGCTACGCTTGACCCGGCCGACCCTGCAACGCCGCCAGAACAACAGACCTTCATGGGCAAATCAAAATCCCTGCACTTACAACAACTTGGACTTGAAAATGACGCCAAACTGGCGAAGCTGTGCACTGTCTCAGAGTAGTACTGCTATACACTTATACTCTTTATATTCAGGACAGGCAAATCGCATGACCTACGTGTATAGTTTAGTTTAGTTTAGTTTAGATGTACAGTGCAGAATCAGGCCCTTCGGCCCACCATATCCGTGTGATCCTCGCACATTAACACTACCCTAGGAACAATTTACATTTATACCAAGCTAATCAACTTACAAACCTGCATGCCTTTGGAGTGTGGGATGAAAACGAAGATCTCGGAGAAAACCCACGCAGGTCACGGGGAGAATGTACAAACTCCGTACAGACAGCACCCGTGGTCGGGATTGAACCCGGTTCTCTGGAGCTGTAAGGCAGCAACTCTACCGCTGCCTTATGTGTATCTAAGAGCTTATGTAGGTTGATAGTGGTACTGAGCTGTAAATAAAATGTTATTTCCCTGTACCTCGGTACATGTGACAACTGATGTACTACACCATTCCATGCCACGTAAGAGACAACTTTGCTGCCTCTTGCCGCCCATCCAAGAATGACTCATCACACGGGGTGGGCTGGTTGCCAGCGAAGGTTGCAGTGGGGGAGGTTCGGCTAAGGTGTGGAGCCAGTCAGCACTGAGATGCAGGGCTCAGGACAGTATCCTGGCCCACACTGTGAGTGCAGGCCAGTGCTGAGGTGCCTCCATTGTCAGGGTGCCTGCTGTTCACTCTGCTGACCACTGAGGGCAGTGTAGACTGCGTGCTCTTGTGTTCAATTGTGTTTCAGCACTCTAACCTGTGTGACATTATAAGTCATAAGGTCATAAGTGATATGGCCAGAATTAGGCCACTCGGCCCATCAAGCTATTCATAATGCCATTCAATCTATCTCTCCCTCCAAACCCCATTCTTCTGTCTTCTCCCCATAATCTCTGACACCCATACTATCAATCTCTGCTTCAAAAATATCCACAGCATTTTGTGGCAAAGAATTCCACAGATTCACCACCCTTTGACTGAAGAAATTCCTTCTCATCACCTTCCTAAAGGAACGTCCTTTAATACTGAGGCTATGACCTCTGGTCCTTGACTCTCCCACCAGTGGAAACATCCTCTCCACATCCAAGCCTTTCACTATCTGGTACGTTTCCCCCTCATTCTTCTAAACTCCAACGAGTACAGGCCCAGTGCCGTCAAATGCTCATCATAAGTTAACCCACTCGTTCCTGGGATCATTCTTGTAAACCTCCTATGGACCTTCTCAGGGCCAGCACATCCAGGGCAGGATAGGGCAGGTTCAGATATGGGGCCCAAAATTGCTCACAATGCTAAAAATGCAGGAAGAGGGGAGAATGAATTTTTGTGTTATCCATTGAGGTCCCTAAATAAGTGCTGAAGGTTGACTAAGTCTGCTCAGACTTGGATTTTCCCAGGTTGAGACTTTTACAGCAAGATTTCAGGAAAAGCGTCTTTGGGTACTCCATACTCCTCACTCCTCACTCCTTAGCTTGTGTTTAGTTTATTGTCACGTGTACCGAGGTACAGTGAAAAGCTTTTGTTGCGTGCTAACCGGTCAGCGGAAAGACAATACATGATTACAATCGAGCCATTCACACCATAGACACATGATAAAGGGAACAATGTGTATAATGTTTAGTGCAAGATAAAGTCCAGTAAAGTCCGACCAAAGATCGGGTCTCCGATGAGGTAGATACTAGTTTAGGACTGCTCTCTGGTTGTTGTAGGATGATTCAGTTGCCTGATAACAGCTGGGAAGAATCTGTCCCTGAATCTTGTGGTATGCATTTTCGCACTTCTGTACCTTTTGCTTGATGGGAGAGGGGAGAAGAGGGAGTGGCCAGGGTGCGACTCGTCCTTGATTATGCTGCTGGCCTTGCCAAGGCAGCGTGAGGTGTAAATAGTAAAGTCTGTCCTCACCTTCTCCATCATGGTCTGGTTTGGCTCAGCCAACAAGCATGACACCCAGAGGCTGCAGCGAATCATCCGATCAGCTGAGAAGCTTAATGGATGCAACCTTCCCTCCATTGACGAATTGTACACTGCAAGGGCCAGGAAGTGAGCGGGTAAGATCATCTCTGACCCCTCTGACCCTGGCCACAAACTTGTTGAATCACTTTCCTCTGGAAGGCGACTCCGGACTGTCAAAGCTGCCACAGCCAGACATAAAAACAGCTTTTTTCCATGAATAGTAGCTCTACTCAACAACCAAAAATCTGTTGCCTCCTTTTGCTCTGGTATTTTATTTAATTCACATGTTTAATCAATAATATTTATTATTAATGTTTACTGATTTATGTATCATTCTTAACTGTCATTGTATGCAGTTGTCACTTGTGTGCGGAGCACCAAGGCAAATTCCTTGTATGTGAATGCTTGACCAATAAACTTATTCAGTCATTCACCACCTCACTTATTCAGCCGCCCACCCCTCCTCCTCCTCCCACCCCCCCCCCCCCCCCCCCCCCCCCCCCCCCCCCCCAGCCCGACTTGCAGATAAAGATGCTCCATCTCCACAAATCCCACCTATCTGCTTTTGGCCCTTATTGGAGAGCCACAAACTATCTTTAATCAGACTTGCTGGACTTGCACAGAATGTTATTCCTGCATCTGTACGCTGTGGACAGCTTGATTATAAACATGTATATTCTTTCCGCTGACTGGAGAGCACACAACAAAAAGGCTTTACACTGTATCTCGTTACACATGACAATAAACTAAACTAAATCTTTCCTATACATGTATCTTTCCAAATGTCTTTCAAATGTTATGATACCTGCCTCAACGACTTCCTCTGGCAGCTCGTTCATACACCTTCCACTCTCTGTGTGGAAAAAGTTGCCCCTCAGGTTCTTATTAAATCTTTCCCATCTCACCTTAAACTTGTGTCTCCTGGTTCCTGACTGCCCTACACTGGGTAAAAAAAACACAGATCATTTACCCAATCTGTTCCCCTCATGATCTTATACACCTCTAATACATAACCCCCCTCATCCTCCTGTGCTCCAAGGAATAATGTCACCCTCTCCCTATAGACCAGGCCGCCGAGTCCTGGCAACATCCTTGTCACAATGTCTTGTCATTCAATATACTTGTCAAAATTACATTATTTCAAGACATGGAACAAAGAGCAAAATGCGGGAAACATTAAGTGCGGGGTGAATAGGAATTTAATCTTGTATTAATCTTGTATAGGAAATCAATGCTTTATATCATTATAAAGGATTATTCTCTGTTGAATTGTCAGCAAGATGTTTGAATTCTGGAACTGAGTTGATTCCAGGATATTTAATATTTTTCCTAATGAACAGTATGTTCATGTCATTATAAACACTGCAGGGAGAGCTGTTTCTTTTGTGCATGTTTCAGAGCATCATAACATTCTGGCATAACAAAGATGCTATTTTTCCCATAAGGTTGAAAAGATAAGCTGGTGTGAAAACCTGACACAAGAAGTTTGTCAGCTAAATGAAGTCTCCTGGTGCTCCCTCAGCTTGAATGTGAAATGCGCTTTTTTTTTTTAGCAGAATCACTAGAGGTTGAATATAGAATCTGTTTTTCATTTTGTCAAGGCTGGAGAGCACCTTATGACTGGAATGAGTCACAGAGTCATGGACTCATACAGCGTGGAAACAAGCCCTTCGGCCCAACTTGCTCACGCCAATCAACACGTCCCATCCACACTAGTTCCGCCTGGCTGTGTATCAGATTCAGTTTCAGTTTAGTTTATTGTCACGTGTACCGAGGTACAGTGAAAAGCTTTTGTTGATTGCTAATCAGGCAGCTGAAAGATAATGCATAATTCCAATCAAGCCATTTTGGGCTTATCTATATTACTAAAACCAAGATCTTGACCACTTTATGACTTTCTGTTTTGTGATTTCTGAAAGAATGCCGTCATTTTTGGCCACCTCGCTCAGAGTCCCCCTCCGCCGAGCTGGACCAGAGGAATTTTCCCATCGATGAAACATAAAAAAGTTATTAATGTTTTTTAAATGTTGACATTCTCTCTGCTGCCCCTGCTGGTGGGAGGGGGGAGGGATTATAAAACCCGGAAGTGTTGTGCCTCAGTCATTCTCTGTAAGATGGGGGGAAGTGAGAGGGTCGCGTTTCTCAGTCTGAGCTGTGAATAACACTGAACACATGTCTACTAAACTGTGAGTGTGGTTTTACTGACCTTGAATACCCTAACTGTGGTTTGAAAATGAAAATGTGGTTGGTTTGAAGTAAAAGCACTGCAAATGGTTGTTTGGGGTGTTTGGGTTGAAGTAAAAAGCACTGCAAATGGTTGTTTGGGGGTTTAAGGTTGAGGTAAAAAAAGGCACTGCAAATGATTGTTTGGGGGTTTTGGGTTGAGGTAAAAAAGGCCTTCGGCCCAACTTTGGGTTGAGGTAAAAAAAGGCACTGCAAATGGTTGTTTGGGTGTTTTGGGTTGAGGTAAAAAAGACACGGCAAATGGATGTTTTTTGGGGGTTTTGGGTTGAGGTAAAAAAGGCACTGCAAATGGTTGTTTGTCTAAACTTGACAACTTCCTGTTTGCACTGTATATTGATTTTAGATAAAACGCTACCACTTACGGCTGTGAATTTTGGCCGTCTTACTCAGTCCCCCTCCACTCAGGTGCAGAGGATTCTTCCCATCAATGAAAAATAAAAGTGTTATTAGTGTTTAAAAAATGTTGAGAATCTCTCTCCTGTCAATCACGCCATGAAAGAATCCCTTTCCAGGGGGAGGGATTATAAAACCATGAAGCGTGGGTGTAGCTCAGTCTCTGCATGATGGGGAGGGAGAAGTCATGACTGTCTGAGCTGTGAATCAACTGAACACACTGAATGTCTACTGAACTGTGAGTGTGGTGTTTTGTGTGGTTTTATGGTGGTTTTATGGTGGATTCACCCTGCTTGAAGTGGTATGAAACTGCACTTCAATTTGGTGGTCTTGTATCCAGCTTGATGTGGTATAAAACTGCACTTGAATTTGGTTCCCTTGCACCCTGCTTGAAGTAGTATGAAACTGCATTCGAATTAGGTGGCCTTGCACCCTGCTTGAAGTGGTTGGAAACAGCACTTGAATTTGATGGCCTTGCACCTTGCTTGAAGTGGTAAAAAACTGCACTTGAATTTGATGGCCTTGCACCCTGCTTGAAATGGTAGGAAAATGGATTTGGATTTGGTGGCCTTGCACCCTGCTTGAAATGGAATTTCAAGGAATAGCCGTGAGTCAACTGCCAGCCCACCAGCCGTGAGTGAGCTGCCAGCACATCAGGCTTGAGGGACTGAACTGCCACACCAAGAATCCATTTGGCCCACAATGTCCATACTAGCCCTCTGGAGACCAGTCCCTTCAGCCCACAACATCCATACCAGCGCTCCAGAAAGCCCCCCCCCCCCCCCCCCCCCCCCACAGGCCACCAATATTGGAATATGTGAGGAAGTGGAATATTGCGTCGGGGACCAGCCCTCCTGTGTGAACATGGGACCCAACGGGTCCCACTTTGTCTAGTATCCCTCTAAACCTGTCCAATCCATGCACCTGTATAATTGTTTCTTAAACGGTCCGATAGTCCCTGCCTCAACTACCTCCTCTGGCAGCTTGTTCCATACACCCACCAACCCTCATGTTTATGTGCACCCTCATGAATGTATAGCAGAAAGTCGTCACGGTACAATTGTTGGAGTATCTTATGTACTTTGCTGTGACATACCAACAATATTGATGTTGTCAAGCTAGAAACGGTGCAGAGAAGATTTACGAGGATGTTGCCAGGACTTGAGGGTCTGAGCTATAGGGAGCGGTTGAGCAGACTGGTCTGGTCAGTCCTTTAAATTCACCTCCCACGGATGTAGTCCACAGTCTCATGATGACGGTCCTATCCCAGCCCAACACCACAGACTTCTACAGATGCTGCCTGACCAGCTGAGGTACGGTCCTATCCCAGCCCAACACCACAGCTTCTACAGATGCAGCCTGACAGCTGAGGTACTCCAGCACATGGATAGAGTGGATGTGGAGGGGATGCTTCAACTAGTGGGAGAGTTTAGGACCAGCGGCCATAGGCTCAGAATTAAAGGATGTACCTTTGGGAAGGAGATGAGAAGGAAAACCTTTAGTCAGAGGGTGGTAAATCTGTGGAATTCATTGCACAGACAGCTGTGGAGGCTAAGGCTATGGATATTTTTAAGGTGGGGATTGACAGATTCTTGATTAGTATGGGTGTCAGGCGTTATGGGAAGAAGGCTGGAGAATGGGTTTGAGATGGAAAGAAAGATCCGCCATGTTTGAATGGTGGAGTGGACTTGATGGGCTGAATGGCTTAATTCCACTCCTAGAACTTATGAACACATTGTGTTACCACCAGGGACGCCGTACAATTTGCATCTTCGACAACAGTCTGTTTTTTTCATCTTTTTTTGTAATTTTTAGTGTGTTTTGAAAGTTTGTTTTAACGTTCTCTGGTTTGTTTTATGTGGGGGAGGGGGTCGGGGGGAACTTTTTTTTTCAATCT
Organism: Leucoraja erinaceus; assembly: GCF_028641065.1. NCBI lineage: Eukaryota > Metazoa > Chordata > Chondrichthyes > Rajiformes > Rajidae > Leucoraja > Leucoraja erinaceus. Next base: position 79,615,603 of record NC_073381.1, read on the forward strand.
GGTACCCTGCCGGAGATCCAATTACTTTCCGAGTCATATCTCCGGTCACTCTCCAGTCTAACATCTTGGAGCTGGAGGCGTCGCTCGGGACTGACTTTGAGCCCCACCACGGGGCATGGACTTACCATCGGAGCCGATCCCTTGTCTGGCATCGCTTCAACCGTGACCTACGGAATTTACCATCGAGAGCTCGCAGTCTCGGGAGAGGCTGTGGATGTCGGGAGCTCCACCGACGCAGAAGGTACGACCAGACCTGATCAGGGGTCCAATCGGATGATGTGGGGGAGCTGGGATTCCCCGCCGATGCAGTAGTAATCGCCCCGACGCGGAGGGCATGAACATCGCCAGCTATGTGAGCAAGATCGCCCCATCGGCTTGTACACGCTAGAATTTAGGAGATTGAGAGGGGATCTTATAGAAACTTACAAAATTCTTAAGGGGTTGGACAGGCTAGATGCAGGAAGATTAGTCCTGATGTTGGGGAAGTCCAGAACAAGGGGTCACTGTCTAAGGATAAGGGGGAAATCTTTTAGGACCGAGATGAGAAAATCATTTTTTACACAGAGAGAGTGGTGAATCTGTGGAATTGTCTGCCACAGAAGGTAGTTGAGGCCAGTTCATTGGCTATATTTAAGAGCGAGTTAGATGTGGCCCTTGTGGCTAAAGGGATCAGGGGGTATGGAGAGAAGGCAAGGATGGGATACTGAGTTGGATGATCAGCCATGATCATATTGAATGGCGGTGCAGGCTTGAAGGGCCGAATGGCCTGCTCCTGCACCTATTTTCTATGTTTCTATGTCTATGTTTCTATCAACGGAAGGCTCAAGGCCCCCAACCGTGGGGAGGACAAAGAAAGGAAGAGATTTAACTTTTTTTTCGCCTTCCATCACAGTGGTCGATGTTTATGTTAAATGTATTTTGTGTGTTCTGTTGCTTTTTTATTTGTATGACTGTATGGCAAATGAAATTCCTCATATGTTGCAAAACATTCCTGGCTAATAATGTATTATTGTATTTTATTCAAGATGCAGAATCAGCAGTTCCTAATATCTACTGGGATATTTTGGGTCAATTTGTACTGTATTAAATCACTCGTAATAGATTCAAGATTCAAGATTCAAGATAGATTTAATTGTCACATGTGCCAGATGGCACAGTGAAATGAAATTCCCATACAGCCATACAATAAAAATAAAGAACACAACACACTATAGAATTTGACATAAAACATCCCCACACAGCAGAATCAAAGTTCCCCACTGTGTGGGAAGGCACCAAAGTCAGTCTCTTCCTCCACTGTTCCCCGTGGTCAGGGCCTCCCCAAGCCTCCGCAGTTGCAGCTACGGGCGGCCCGATGTCCAGGACCGCTCGCCGGAGTGATACAAGTCCGACGTCGGGGCTGCGGGGCGTCCTCAGCAGCGTGGACACAGAGTCGGCCCCCTCCTACCGTAGTCGGCGGCTTCCAAAGTCCGTAGGCCGCGCCGGGCGGAGACTGCTGCTGTAGACCCTCTGCAAGGCGCCCCAGGACTCCACGATGCCGTTCAGCGCCGCCCGCGTTGGAAGCTCTCCGCCCCAGAGCTCCACGATGTTGGAGCAGTGGCCCAATGATCCGGAGCTCCAAACGGCGACCCAGGTAGGCATCGCCCGCTCCACGGTGAATCCAGCACTGCGCCGCCGCTGTAGCAGCCCTGGTCCGGTTCCCGGTCCCCGGCAGGAAAGGCCGCTCCGATCCAGCTGGTAGGCCGCGAGGTGGGGTGCGAGAACGTGACTCGGAGAAATAGTCTCGTCCCCGCCAGGAAGAGACTGGGAGTCGGTTTCCCCCTTACCCTGCCCCCCTCCCCCACATAGAAAAGTTAAAGTTTCCCCCCAAAACAGACTTTGGACTAACTGAAAATTTAAAAAAAGATAGAAATGACAGAGAGGCTGTAGGCAGTAGGGCAACCAACCAAGTGCAATGAGAAAATCTCAAGTGTGAACGAATGGAGATCTTTAGAATTATGAAGGGGTCCTGATAGATTTAGTTTAGTTTAGTTTATTATTGTCTCATGTACCACAATACAATAAAAAGCATTTTTTTTTGTGTGTGCCATCTAGTAAGCGGAAATATGATTACAATCATCGTCCTGTACTCAGATACAGGTTAAAGGGTATAATGTTTAGGGCAACATAAAGTCCAGTAACATCTAATTAAAGATAGTTGCATTAAGATGAGTCCTATTAAAGATAGATAGATGAAGAGGAAAAAAAAATCCACTTGGAAGAGTTAGACACAAGATAGGCCACATACAAATTGGAGGAACAGCACCTCATATTTTGCTTGGGCACCTAACAACCTTGTGGTATGAACATTGATTTTTCTAATTTCAAGGAATCCTTACATTCCCTCCCCTCACACGAGCATTTTGTGTCTATCTTCGGTGTAAACCAGCATCTGCAGTTCCATCCTATGCCACTTGGAAGAGCATCGATGGATGCAATCAGTGCAAGTGGTCAGCAAGAAATCCAATGGTGGATTTAGGAAAAACTACTCGGAGTGATGGGAATGCAGAACTTGCTACCACAGGCAGTGATTGAAGCCGATGGCACTGATGTGTTTAAGGGAAGGCCAGGCTATTTTGTGAAATGGAAATGAATACTGAGTTAGGCTGGTAGATTTGTCCTACTAGATTTGTAGATGTGTCCATTCTACAAAATTACTACTGTGACTACTACTACTACTACATATTCAAAATTAATAAAATCAGATAAAATATTATATAAATAAACACCTGACATAGACATTGCGGAATTGTTTTTCTCTTTGACTTATCGTTTGTATTCTATATACTGAAATTCTTAGACCATAACACAGGAGCATTCGGCCCATTGAATCTACTCTGGCTGGTCTATTTTTCCCTCTCAACCTCATTCTCCTGCCTTCTCTCCGTAACCTTTAACGCCCTTCCTAATCAAGAACCAATCAATCTCTGACACAATTTCGGCAGCAACGGGAGCCTCGGCAGTGATGGGCAGAAGGGGCCTCGGCAGCAGCGGGGCCTCGCGATTGACCTGCGATCAGCGGTCGATGAGCGTGAGGGGGAAAGGGAAGACAATGGGGACCCGGCGTGGGGAGGGGGCACTTTAGTTTAGAATCCTCTGCCCAGGGGATAAGTCTGTGTTTGTTTGTTTGTTTGTTCCAGTGAAGGCGCTGTGCATACGGCAGCCAGACAACAGTCGCTTGTCTTGTTCTTTTTTTCACTTTTAATTTTATTTTAATTTCAAGTTTTCGTATACCTTGTTGTGTGTTGTGACTGTTGGCAGGCCAATTTCCCTTTGGAGAAGAATAAAGTTCTATCACATCGTAAAGTGTCGGATAAAAATACCCAATGTCTTGATCTGTAGCAATGAATTATGTTGTACTGCTGCAAGTAAGAATTTCATTGTTTCAGGACACATGACAATAAAACACTCTGGACTAGATTTTTTTTCGGCGATGCAGTGCAGAAACTGGTCCTTCAGCCCACTGAGTCCCCGCTGATCAGCAATCATCCTGTACACTAACTACCCTACACACTAAGGACAATTTCAATTTGACTGAAGCCAATTAACCTACTAACCTGTACGTCTTTGGAGCGTGGGAGGAAACCGGAGCACCCGAAGAAAACACACAGGGGGAACATACAAACTCTGTACTGAAAGCTCCCGTAGTCAGGATCGAACCTCTGGCGCTGTAATGCAGCAACTCTACCACTGCGCCACCGTGCCGCCCTTGAGGAAGGACAGGCTGAGGTTTGAGTGCATTGTAAACCCTGGCACGGACTGGTCTGCCTATCCCTCTGTCATTCATCCTAAGTGTCAGTACAATTAAGTTGCTCCCATGACCTGAATTGACAATCGTATTAAAAATTAATAAAATATTAGATAAATAAACACTTGACTGCGTGTAGCCCGGAGTTGTCAGTCATACTGTGTTAGATATTGTAAATGGCCACTGTGCGCTGAACCATGCAGTGCCTTGAAATTTTAGACCATCAATGGAAAAAGGAAATGGAAGAAAGTGCACAGATGGGTTGTGTACAACTTATCATTCGACACCTAGATATCAACAATGCACCTATCAATTCATTAATTGCATAAATAATTGAGCCCGGGTTTTAAGACTGGGATTCAAAGAGCAGTTTCTTCCCTCTTCAACTGGTCTGTGTTTGTGTGGTGTGTACATCCTGCCCTTAGGACACAGCACAAAGCTTCAGTCCAACACATTACAAACTCCAAGATAGACACAAAAAGCTGGAGTAACTGCACGGTGCAGACAGCATCTCTGCATCTGCAGTCACTTCCTACACATTACACACACACACGGAAGGATAAGCAAAAGCAAGGTTGAGAATTTTAACAGCAATGAGAACCAGATTTAGTTTAGTTTAGTTTAGAGATACAGCGTGGAAACAGCTCCTTTGGCCCACCGAGTCCATGCCGACCAGCGTTCCCCACACACTTACACTATCCTACACACACTAGGAACAATTTACAATTATACCAAGCCAAATACCCTACAAACCTGAACATCTTTGGAGTGTGTGGGGGGAAACCGGAGATCCCAGAGAAAGCCCACACAGGTAATGGGGAGAAGGTATAAACTCCGTACAGACTGCACCTGTAGTCAGGATTGAACCCGGGTCTCTTGCCCTGTAAGCGCTGTAGGCATCAACTCTACTACCGTGCCCATGACGTGCAGGGTGGGCAGGATGGAAGAGGCAGTGAAAACCCTGGCAGCTGGAGGTAGAAGGCCTTTCTGATATTTCCTGATACTAACTACAGGGACTTGGCATTTTAGTTCATACGTCTTCGGGGCAGAATTAGGCCCTTCGGCCAATCAAGTCTCCTCCGCCGTTCAATCATTGCTGATCTATCTTTCCCTCTCAACCCCATTCTCCTGCCTTCTCCCCGTATCCCCTAATCCCCGTACTAATCAAGTATCTACCTATTTCTTAAAATACCCCTTAAATTGGCCTCCATAGCCGTCAGTGGCAATGAATTTCATGGATTCACCACCCTCTGACTAAAGAAATTGCTCCTCATCTCCTTTCTGAAGGTGCCTCCTTTAGACGTGCTTAATTTAAACACATATGTGATTTATGCATTTTTGGAGTAATGCACTTGATCATTTTAATACCAAAGCCTGATTTACCCGCTCGTGTTTTTGGAATAACACGGCTAAATTTACACCTGCAGTGTAGTTGCATATAAGATTATTTTACGCATTTTGAATTTGGCGCTGGTTTTCAACAAACAGAATCCCCACATAAAGCACAAGGTGCCTGAACTGCCCAGAAGAATGAGTTCTCCATAGGCGAGCTGATGGCTTTCTATCTTGAACTTCATCTTAACCGAACTAGAGAACTTCAGCAGGTCTGGAGACTCCATTGTTCTTCAGTTGATCAATTTTCTTTTCAACATCTTCCTGATGTAAGGATGGAGCAGACACCATTCTGCAGAATGGCAGCAAGGACAGTCATGGACACGATGGTCTTTGGAGCGCTTCTTCCAGCAGATGCTCATTGGCCTCCCTGCCCTTGATAAACCCTCCGGGGACTCCCACCAGAGTGCACCTTGGGTGCTTGGGCTGCGGATGGTGTTGAATCTTTGCCCATCACACTTCCCAGTAAGGTGCTGGATCTCTTAGGCTTCTTCAGCAAACCATCTGCTCTCTTGGCATTGAGTTTTCACTTGGACCTTGGCCTCCAGGTACCTCTGGAACTGTGTGCTATCTCCTGAGGAATGCTGACGTTTCCAGTACTCTGTATTGCAGTTATTTATCTCCTGGTCAATATTGGTGCCTTCTGGTAAAGATGAAACACCTCTCTTCTCTGGTGCTAATTATGTTGGACACAGGGCAGTTAGAGCTCAGTGGGTGCTCTGTGACTCCACTATTTTAGAAGTATCAGATGGTTTGTGCAGCACTGGCTGAGAACATTTCTTTGTGGAATCCTTGACCCCTTCAGCGTCGATTTTCTGCAGCAACATTTTACACTTCACGCTGCCTCGGCAAGGCCAGCAGCATAATCAAAGATGAGTTTCACTCCCTCTTCTGCCCTCTCCCATCAGGCAAGAGATACAGAAGTGTGAAAACACACGCCTCCAGATTCAGGGACAGTTTCTTCCCAGTTGTCATCAGGCAACTGAACCATCCTATCAACAACTAGAGATCTGTCTTGAGCTACCATCTACCTCATCGGAGACCCTCTGACCAGCTTTAATCTGACTTTACTGGACATTATCGTTATTCCCAATCGGGCCTAAACGTTATTCCCTTTATCATGTATCTGTACACTGTGGATGGCTCGATTGTAAAAATGCATTGTCTTTCTGCTGACTGGATAGCCCGCAACAAAGACTTTTCACTGTACCTCATGACAATAAACTAAGCAAATTAATTAACTACTTTCTTAGGAGTCTGGGGAAATTTGGCATGCATAAACTAAACTACTTCAACTAAACTAAACTAAACTAATCTAAACTAAACTAAACTAAACTAAACTAAACTAAACTAACATAACATAACATAACATAACATTTCACTTACCAACGTTATTTTGAGGCCAGACTAATGGAGATTAAGCGACCATCAATCCAGTGGGTATTGGGACCAGTTATGGTCGCAAGGATATGGACATCATTGCAGTCTCACTCTTCAATGATAACATAATTGATTGTGTGCCACCGTTGCCAAAACCTGGTTCAAGGGTGCTGCCATCAGGTCTTAGGTTTGTCTCTCTGAACTAGTCACAGCCTCTCAAATCAAAAAATAGCTATTTATTCCATCTCTTGCCTTCTATTTTTACTTTTCAAAAATACAGCGTGGAAACAGGCCCTTCAGCTCAACAAATTCATGCCGACCAGCGATCACCCCCTACACTAGCATTATCCTACACACTAGGGACAATTCACAATTTTGACCAAAACCAATTAAGCTACAAACCTGTACATCTTTGGTATGTGGGAGGAAACCGGAGCATTCGGGGGAAACTGATGCAGGGGAGAAGGTACAATCTCCATGTAGTCAAGAGTCAGGATCAATCCCAGGTGGCTGGCGCTGTAAGGCATCAACTCCACAGCTGCACCACCTTGCTGCCCGATTAACTGAATCCATTAACTAAACTTCAGTCTTTGCCAGGATATTATCCCACTCTCATGTGTTCTTATCTTGTTTAATAATTTCCTTCATGGTTATGATGCATACTCTCCTCAATCAGTGTGAACCAATGTTTGGACTGTGAGAAGACTGTACACCAAGTACTCAGTAAGGAGAAGGAATCTGGTGAGTTTCCCTGCTCCTTCCTTACGATCACAGCTTTCGAGACGATTGCATCTTTCTGAAGTTGGCATTGAAAGAGGATTTTGTCTCTCTCTGTGTCATGGGCCAGGGCTTTCTCTTGGCCTCGTTCACAGTTTCAAGGGACTGGGGCACGTATAGTGATGACTGTATCACATTAGTTCCGTCTTAGAGTGAGCCTGCCCATCATAAAAACATTCACTTGCTGCACAAGGAAAGTGGCTGAGACACTAGAAAATCTAATTCTTCAGAGCAAACAATCACCCAATGAAGACGACATTTCTCTTCAGCTCGCCCTTCGAGAAAGTGGTGTATCCACCATTTTTTTCTTTGTGTTAGATATCTCCTACCCATTACATCACACCCTCATACTTAGCACCTGACTCCCTGGCCTGCAATAGTACCGTACAGTCACGATTAGGAAAGACGATGAGATTGGAAAGGAGGATGAGATAAAGTTCCAAACTTTATATTGGAACTAGACTAAGTGGGACCCGTTGAGCCCCAGCTTCACATGGAAGGGCTGGTCCCCCAACGCAATATTCCACCTGTCCACCAATTCCAATATTGCTGGCCAGTGGGGGGGGGGGGGGGGGGGGGGGCTTTCTGGAGCACTATCATGGGTGAAGTGGGCAAGTCTGGTTACCAGAGGGCTAGTATGGACATTGTGGGCCGAATGGATTCTTTGGCTGGCAGCTCAGTAACTCAGGCCTGGTGGGCTAGCAGCTCAGAAACTGCCAGAAAGTCTGCCCAAAACAGGTGACAGACTCTGTGGGGAGAAGGGAGAGAGGGTGGAGAATCAATTTTAAACATTTTCATCTCTTTTTACAGATCACAGCAATGAAGGAGGAAAGTCTATGCTTGCCTGGATCTCTGGAGCGCTAGTATGGGTGTTGTGGGCTGAAGAGACTGGTTTCGAGAGGGCTAGTATGGACATTGTGGACTGAATGGATTCTTGGACTCGCAGTTCAGTGAATCATTGCTGGTGGGCTGGCAGTTCACTTACTCATGGCTCCAGGACTTATGGCGGGTGGGCTGGCAGTTCACTTACTCATGGCTTGTGTGTTGGCATTCCAGTCACTTATGGCTGGTGTGGTGGCAGTTCACACAGTCACCCCTCCTCCCTTCACCCCCCACTCTGCTCCTTCCTATTCATCCCTCCCCCCCCCACGCATTCAGTCCATCTCCCCTCAACCTCCCTCACCCTCTGCACTATTAGTGGCTCTCCGACTGCAGCCATTCCTGCCTATTAGGTCCCCATTGTGATGAAGTGCACGCATGCATGGCAAGTGGAAAAAGGATTTATTAAAGTTTAAAATGTGAATGATTCTTAAAATATAACAACAATTTAAATGTTAAAGATGAGATTTATGAAGTGCAGTTCTTTCTTGTTGTGCCTCTTGTGGTGTTCTGCTGCTCATTGCCTCTTGATGGCTCTTCGCTTTTGTTAAAAAAAAAAAGAGAATTTTAATAAAGAGAAATTGAGCGGGACCTTAGGACTAAACACAGTCAGACCTAATAAAGCACTTATTCCTTCCAAACACAGTCGGACCTAATAAAGCATTGCAGTTTCCAGCACAGGCAGGGCAGCAGGCCAAACAACTCATGGCATTGTCATTTCATTTCATTTCCAAGTTAGCATTGCAGTTTCAAGCACAGGCAGGGCAGCAGGGCAAACAACTCATGACATCTCCACTGATTCCACTTTCTCAGGTGTTCATACTTGATTTTACTAGGTCAGCACATTAGTACAGTGTACAGTAAGTGAACTGCCAGCCCACCAGCCATAAGTCACTGGACTGCCAACCCACCATGTACAGTGTCGCAGCAGTAGGGTTCGACCCTGACCATGGGTGTTGGCTGTACGGAGTTTGTACATTCACCCTGTGACCTGCGTGGGTTTTCTCCCCTGTGATTGTTCTGGTTTTCTCCCACACTCTAAAGACGTGAGGGTTTGTAGATTAATTTAATTGTTCAATCCTTAAATTGTGCTTTATTTGTCACCTATGCAACTGCGCAGTGAAATTCTTTTGCATACATCACACATGCAGGCACCGCTATTCCTGGCGCCATTATTCAAAGTCCAGTCGGCCCGCGAGCTCGATGTGCTGAAGCAGTTCCCGCACACTCACCTCCCGCTCCTCTCCTAAATCAACATCAAGACCTCTGTAAATTGTCCCTAGGGTGCAGGTTCCAACTATTGTATCATTGGTTGGGTTGGACTCAGTGGGCCAAAGGGCCCGTTTCCACGCTGTATTTCTAAAAATGAAACTAAAACTATTTCCTCTCGTGATAGCGCCTCGGATTCGGGAACACAGTCTAAGAACTGAACCTAGTCTTTCAACTCTGAATTTGAGAAATAATTAAGGGGAATTAAGGGAGGCACAGTGGCTCAGCTGGTAGAGCTGCTGCCTCACAGTGCCAGAGGCCTGGGTTCAATATTGATCTCCGGTGCTGCCTGTGTGGAGTTTGCACGTTCTTGCCGTGACCGTGTGGGTTTCCCTATGGGTGCTTCATTTTCCCAAATATGTGCGGATAAATCAGTGTATTGGTCTCTGCAAATTGCTCCGAGTGGATGCAAAAACTGAGTTAGAAAAGAAAGAGTGAGACCAGGGTGATCAATAGTTGGCAACTTTCAATCAATCAATGAATTCTTAATCCAGAGGCTGATAGAAAGTGGAATTGTCTTCCCCAACGCTGGATCAATAGTTAATTTTAAATCTACGATTAATAGACTTTTAATAGCTAAAGTTATTGAAGGACATGGTGAAAAACTGGCAATATAATCTCAGTTCACTGATAAACTGGTGATTTATTGAATTGGAGAATAGTTTTTTTTTTAAGTTTAGTTTAGAGATACAGCACAGATTTGTGCCCTTCAGCCCACCGCTCCGACCAATGATCCCTGTTACACTAGCATACGCTACAAACTAGGCATCATTTACAACTTTTTTTTACCAAACCCAATTAACCTACAAACCAGTACGTCTTTGGAGTGTGGGGAGAAACCGCTGCACCCGGAGAAAACTCACGCAGTCACGGGGAGAACGTACAAACTCCATACAGACAAGCGCCCATAGTCAAGATCGAACCCGGGTCTCTGGCGCTGTCCTCTACCCCTGCGCCACCGTGCCGCCCTTAAGGTTTAAAGGGCTAAATACCTTACTCATTTCCTATGAGGATGAAAAACTTGACAGGTGCTCAGCTCACCTTGATCTGTAACATTGCCATGGGGCAAAGTCCCAGTAACCTGCTAGAGGAGGGATTATGGATGATGGCTTCATAAATAGCCATGCTCTGGTTCCTGCACCCCTTGGTTTCCACCCGTCACCCTCCATCTGTTATTGCTGCCCTCTGACAGGTTGGCAGCCATACCCATGGAGAGCTGCCATGTGGCATGAGATGCCACAAAAACACTCAGAGCTTAAGGAAAGCTCCCTGAAATTTAAAATTCGTTTTTTTTTTTAGCATTCATTCCACTGTTACCTTTTTGTTAAGTCTGATCTGCTTTGGGTCTAAATTGTGAACTCAGATCTTAGCCTTTGTGACCTGCAAGTTGAAAGCTGCTGCTTATGAAAAGCAACACAAACGGAGGACGAAAGGTGTGAGTGACTCACGAATTAATACTTCACTGAACAGCCATTCGGAAGTTAAGTTGCCCTTGAAGAGACTTCCTTCCAAGTCTGGAAGACCAAAGGACAAATGAGTCATCAGTGCGGGCCAGGTAGTCAGCTTATGCAACTTCACTGACCTTTCCCTGGCATCACGGACTTGCACTTTCACAGAGTGTTCACCCTAACCTGTGCTTTCACACAATGAGAATATTTACTGTAGACATGAGCAGTCTCTACAGCTGCACAGATGTGTGTGCAGGTAGGCACAAAGGGCTAGAGTAACTCAGTGGGTCAGGCAGCATCTGTAGAGAAAAGGAATAGATGACGATTCGCGTCGAGACCCTTCTTCAGACAGCAGGTCAAGCTCCATGTATTTACGAGTCGTCCTCATTCCAGAACCAGGGGCCACAGTCTTAGAATAAAGGGGAGGTCATTTAAGACTGAGGTGAGAAAAAACTTTTTCACCCAGAGAGTTGTGAATTTATGGAATTCCCTGCCACAGAGGGCAGTGGAGGCCAAGTCACTGGATGGATTTAAGAGAGAGTTAGATAGAGCTCTAGGGGTTAGTGGAGTCAAGGGATATGGGGAGAAGGCAGGCACGGGTTATTGATAGGGGACAATCAGCCATGATCACAATGAATGGCGGTGCTGGCTCGAAGGGCTGAATGGCCTCCTCCTGCACCTATTTTCTATGTTTCTATGTTTCTAAATACAGGAGAGGTGCCGGAAGTCTCGAGGGTGGCAAATGTTGTACCACTTTTCAAGAAGGGGTGCAGGGAAAATGTTAGTAGCATAATGAATTCTGAAGTGTAAAGACACATCCTATCTGCTCAAGTTCAAACAAATGCATCAAAACTCATTGGCCGATGGTTCATTCTACAGCAAGACAATGATCCCAAACATGCTGTTAAAGCAACAAAGGAGTTTTTCAAAGCTAAAAATTGTAAATTCTTGAGTGGCCGTCAATTACCCGATCTGAACCCAATTGAGCATGTCTTTTATATGCTGAAGAGAAAACTGAAGGAGACTAGCCCCCAAAACAAGCATAAGCTAAAGATGGCTGCAATACAGGCCTGGCAGAGCATCACCAGAGAAGACACCCAGCAACTGGTGATGTCCATGAATCGCAGACTTCAAGCAGTCATTGCATGCAAAGGATATGCAATAAAATACTAAACATGACTACTTTCATTTACATGACATTGCTGTGTCCCAAACATTATGGTGCCCTGAAATGGGGGGACTATGTATAAACACTGCTGTAATTTCTACATGGTGAAACCAAAATGTGTAAAAATGGCCTTTATTAAAATCTGACAATGTGCACTTCAACCACATGTGTTTTTTTCTATTACAAATCTCAAATTGTGGAGTACAGAGGCATATAAATAAACGATGTGTCTTTGTCCCAAACATTATGGAGGGCACTGTATGTGGGTTAATTGGCTTGGTGTATGTGCAAAATTGTCCATGGTGACTGTAGGATAGTGCTAGTGTGCGGGGTCAGCATGGACTCGGTGGGTCGAAGGACCTGTTTCCGCGCTGTATCTCCAAACTAAAAATAAACTAAATTTGAAGCAGCACAGTGACACAACATTTACTGTTGCTGCCTCAGAGATTCAGCATTCAACCCTAACATCCTGTGCTATACATGTGGAGATGGAACGTGACCACATGGGTTTCCCCTGGAAGCAGGCCCAGTTCCCCAAGAGCAGTCTACTGCCCCAACTGCAAACCCAATTTCCCTCAACAATTCCCGACTGCCCCTAACTTACAGAAAAGTGAAAGGCTTGGATAAAGTGGATGTGGAGAGGATGTTTCCACGTGGGGTAGTCTAGAACCAGAGGCCATAGCCTCAGAATAAAAGGACATACACATTTAGAAAAGAGATGAGGAGGAGTTTCTTTAGCCAGAGGGTGGTGAATCTGTGGAATTCATTGCCATAGACGGCTGTGGAGGCCAATGGATAATTTTAAGGCAGAGATAGATAGATTCTCTGTTTGGGTGTCAGGGATTATGGGGAGAAGGCAGGAGAATGGGGTTGGGAGGGAAAGATAGATCAGCCACGATTGAATGGCGGAGTAGACTTGATGGGCCGAATGGCCTAATTCTACTCCTACAACTTGTGAACTTATGACTCCACCCTCAACTCGTCCCATCTACCCTGAAGGTACCATATTTATCCCTGCAGCTCTTTCTCACCATTGTCCACTAGCGTGGACACTTGATCAGTTCCAGACGGTGTACCGCAGGACTGGATGTGTCATCAGTGCCTTTATCTCTGTTGTTCCATTGTCACATGGGCCTGGGCTGTTAGCTCATTGTCATAGAGTGATACAGTGTGGAAACAGGCCCTTCGGCCCTACTCGTCCACAGGGGCCAACAATGTCCCAGCTACACTAGTCCCGCCTGCCTTCGCTTGGTCAATAGACCCTCCAAACCTGTCCTACCCATGTACCTCTCTAACTGTTTCTTAAACGATGGGATAGTCCCAGCCTCAACTACCTCCTCCGGCAGCTTGTTCCAGACACCCACCACCCTTTGTGTGAAAAAGTTACCCCTCGGATTTCTATTAAATCTTTTCCCCTTCACCTTGAACTTATATCCTCTGGTCCCCGATTCCCTTACTCTGAGTAAAAGACTGTGCATCTACCTGATCTATTCCTCTCATGATTTTGTATCCCCCATATAAGATCTTCCCTCATCGTCCTGCGCTCCATGGAATAGAGACCCAGCCTACTCAACCTCTCCCTACACCTCACACCCTCTAGTCCTGACAACATCCTCGTAAATCTTTTCTGTAACCTTTCGCACTTGTCAATATCTTCCTATAACATGGTGCCCAGAACTGAACACAATATTCTAAATGCGGTCTCACCAACATCTTATACAACTGCAACATGGCCTCCCAACTTCTATACTCAATACTCTGACTGATGAAGGCCAAAGTGCCAAAAGCCTTTTTGACCATCTTATCTACTTGCAACTCGACCTTCAAGGAACCGTGCACTTGTACTCCTAGATCCCTCTGCTCTTCAACACTACACAGGGGCCCACCATTTACTGTGTAGGTCCTGCCCTCGCAACACCTCACAATTCTCAGTATTAAATTCCATCAACCATTCCTCTGCCCACCTGGCCAATCGATCAGATCCTGCTGTCATCGTTCACAACTATCTTCACTATCTGCAAAACCACTAACTTTTGTATCATCATCAAACTTGCTAATCGTGCCCTGTATGTTCTCATCTAAATCATTGAGGTAGATGACAAACAGTAATATGCCCAGTACCAAACCCTGAGGCACACCACTAGTCACAGGCCTCCATTCTGAGAAGCAACCTTCCACCATCACCCGCTTTCTTTCCATGGACCCGAATAGCTATCCATTCAGCAATCTCTCCTTGGATCCCATGAGATCTAACCTTCCTGCGCAGCCTACCATGCGGCACCTTGTCGAATGCCTTTCTGAAGTCCATGTACACAACATCTACATCTGTCCTCATCAACCTTTTTGCTCACGTCTTCAAAAAAATCAATCAGATTTGTGAGACCCGACCTCCCAAGTACAAAACCATGTTGACTGTTCCTAATCAGCCCTTGCCCATCCAAATGCCAGTGTATCCTAACCCTCAGAATACTCTCCAGTAACTTACCAACTAAAGATATTAAGTTCACCGGTCTATATTACCCAGCATTTTCCCTGCAGCCCTTCTTGAAAAGAGGCACAACATTTGTCACCCTCCAATCCTCTGTCACCTCTCCTGTATTTAAGAACGACTCACAAATTTCATCCCGAGCTCCCGCAATTTCCTCTCTAGTTTCCCGCAATGTCCTTGGATATATCTGATCAGGCCAAGGAGATTTGTTTACCTTCAAACACGACAGTACCTTCAGTACTTCCTCGACGGTAACTCTGACTGCTCTCATAACACTTCCAGTGACTGCTTCAATTTTTTCCGTCCAACTGTCTTTCTCCTCGGTAAATGCAGAGGATAAATACTCATTGAGGTTCTTGCCCATCTCCTGTGGTTCCACACAGAGGTGACCACTTTTATTCCTGAGAGATCCCACTCTCTCTCTAGTTACCCTTTTCCCCCTTATATATTTATAAAATCTTTTGCGATTGTTCTTAATGCTACCCACCAGACCTATCTCCTGGCCTCTTTTTGCCCTTCTGATCTCCTTTTTTAGTTTGCTCCTTAGTTCCAGAAACTCCTCCAGGGATGCACATGATCCCAGCTGCCTATACCTGTCCCATGCATCCTTCTTGTTTTTGACGAACGTCCAAATTTCCCTCGTCAGCCAAACTTCCTTGCGTTTACCTGCTTTGCCCTTCACTCTAACGGGGATGTACACATCCTGATCTCTCTTCAGTACACTTTTAAAAACATCCCGCTTGGCCGATGTTCCTTTCCCCTCTAATAACCTGCTCCAGTCAACTTGAGCAAGACCTTCTCTCATACCCTCAAAGCTGGCCTTACGCCAGTTGAGCATTTTAACACGTGGACCCTCTCCGTCCTGATCCATAACTATCTTAAACCTAATCGAACTGTGGTCACTAGTCCCAAAAGGCTCCTGCACACACACTTCATTAACTTGCCCTTCCCAATTTCCCAATACTAGATCTACCATTGACGTTGCACGTGTGGGGGCCTCCACATGCTGCTTAAAGGGCCTGTCCGGGGGGGTGATTTTTTTAGGCAACTGCCGACAACTAGGCTGTCGCCACACAGCCGCCGGGGAGTCGCCTGTATGGTCGTGAGTCGTCTCCTCAGCGCCCAAAGAGTCGTAGTGTTTTTCTGATCGCCACTGGATTTTGAAATGTTCAAAACTTTTCGGCGACAGTCGGTGACCGTGGGCTTGACGTAGCTTGTCTTCTCCTGACGTAGGTGATGTCGTAGGTTGTCATAGGTTGTCACCAGAATGACGTAGTTTGTCGCCAGGTAGGACGTAGGTTGTCGACGGTGCTGACTTTGGTGAATTCCATTGTCGTAGTCTCTGGCAGTTGCCTAAAATATCGTCTAGTGGAACAGGCCCTTAAGAAAACTCTCCTGAACACTTTTGAGGAATTGCACCCCATTTAAATCCTTCCCGCCATGATTTTCCCAGTCTATATTGGGAAAGTTGAAATCCCCAACTACGACAACCTTATTTGACCAACAGCTGTCTGCAATCTCCCAGCACATTTGCTCTTCTTTCACAGCTCCTGTGAAATGTTTAGTCTTTGGTAAACCCACTAGCCCAGTTTTATCAGTAGACAGTCCCTTGTGCATTGTAAACTGTCCTTCAAGCAGATTGTGGAGTCTTTTCAAGCTGAACTTTTAAATCTCAAACAGTTTTTCTGTTTAACCATTAGATGAGGCAGGGAGAATTACTCTGTATCTCCAGTCTCAGAAACAATATTTCATGACATCTGTTTCTTTCTATTTAGCCAATTTTCTATCTGTGCTAATGCAACCCTTTAGATTCCATCCACTTCAATCGCCATGCCTTTATCAAATGCCTTTTGGAGATACACGACAGTGACTGTGTCTCCGGTCACTGTCTATCCTTCTCGATCAGTTGCAAAATCTCTAGAATTTAGAGATGCAGCGCGGAAACAGGCCCTTCAGCCCACCGAGTCCGCACCAACCAGCGATCATCCCGTACACCAACATTGTCCTGCACACTAGGAAAATTAGCAATTTTGCCGAAGCCAATTAGCCTCCAAACCTGTACATCTTTGGAGTGCGGGGGGAAAATGTGGGAGGTCACGGGGAGAACGTACAAACTCCGCACAGACAGCACCCGTGGTCAAGATCAAACCCAGGCTCCTGGTGCTGTAATGCCCCTGTCCCACTTAGGAAACCTGAACGGAAACCTCTGGAGACTTTGCGCCCCACCCAAGGTTTCCATGCGGTTCCCGGAGGTTCCCGGAGGTTTTTGTCAGTCTCTCTACCTGCTTCCACTACCTGCAACCTCCGGCAACCACCTGCAACCTCCGGCAACCACCTGCAACCTCCGGGAACTGCACGGAAACCTTGGGTGGGGCGCAAAGTCTCCAGAGGTTTCCGTTCAGGTTTCCTAAGTGGGACAGGGGCATAAGGCAGCAACTCTACCTCTGCACCACTGTGCTGTACGGGTGCTGCCATCTTCAGTGATCTCTGGGTTGTATTGTGAGGTTTCACCATCTGTCAATACTTGGTGGTGCTGCACCATTCATTGTCTATGCTCCGCCCTTCTCCCTCCTCCGAAAGCACATCTCAACTCACTCGTCATCACAATTAAATTCCATCAGGCATCTCACTAACTGCTCAATACCTAACTTTCAATCATTCGTATATTTTCCGATTATCATTCCACTTTTCCTAAATATTATCACAGAATTCATTTTGTATAATATATTTTTATATATTGTATGAAATATAAATTTCAGTGATTCTGTGAAGACGAGTTGAGTCAAGTCAAGAGTCAAGAGTCAATTTAATTGTCATTTGGACCCCTGGAGGTCCAAACGAAATGCCGTTTCTGCAGCCACACATTACACACAAATAGACCCCAGACACAACATAATTACATTTTACATAAACATCCATCACATAGCTGTGATGGAAGGCCAAAAAAACTAAAAAAAAACGTATCTCTCCACTGCACTGCACTCCCCCCCCCCCCGATGTCAGAGTCAAAGTCAAATCCCCCGGCTGGCGATGGCGATTGTCCCGCGGCCATTGAAGCCACGCCGGGTGGTGCGAGGTCGCACACCGGGTCTTGATGTTGGAGCCCCCGGTGTGCGCTCGCAAAGTCCCGCGGCCATTCCAGCCGCGCGGGGCAGTGGTGTCAGGCCCCGCTCCAGGAGTTCTTCAACCCCACAACACGGGCGGGAGAATTCGCCGTTGCAGGAGCCCCGAAAAGCGGTCTCCCTCCAGGGATCCGCGGGCTCCCGGTGCCGCCGTCCGCAGACCCGCAGTAACAGCCTCCGCATCAGCATCAGCAGCGGCATCAGCAGCAGCAGCAGCAGCAGCAGCAGCAGCAGCAGCGCTCCTCCACCGCTCCACCCGCTCCGGACTCGGCCAGCTCCGCGACGGCAACGGTGAGTCGGCACCAGAGTCCCCGGCTTCTTCCCGTTGGAGGCCGCTCCTCGTTGCGGCCTCAACGACACCTGAGACCCGACGAGAAAAGGTCGGGTCTCCAGTGCAGGGAGAGATTCAAAAAGTTTCCCCCCCCCCCCCCCCACCCCACCCCCATCCCCCCACACACACACCCCAACATAAAATAACAAAAACTACATAAAAACACAGACAAAAAATAATAAAAACGCGGACAGGCTGCAGAGGCCGCTGCTGGCCAGAGCCGCGCCGCCTATCAGAGTTGTGGTGCAAAGCTGCAAAGGGCAGAGCAACA
Organism: Leucoraja erinaceus; assembly: GCF_028641065.1. NCBI lineage: Eukaryota > Metazoa > Chordata > Chondrichthyes > Rajiformes > Rajidae > Leucoraja > Leucoraja erinaceus. Next base: position 79,633,915 of record NC_073381.1, read on the forward strand.
GAAGTCGCCTGTGCTGCAAAATAAATTATTGGATTGAGGGCTTTGAGCAAATTGATGACCAGCAGTACTCTAAAACATTAGTCGAACTGCTTTGTAAATCCTGTTGCATCACAAAACAAAACTGAAACCCCATTTAATAGGAGGCGGAGGGGCAAGTTTTTCACACAGAGGGTGGTAGGCATACATAATGTGGAAAACAAGCTGGAAACATACAAACAAACTTAAAGCCAAAGATAGACACTAAAAGCTGGAGTATCTCAGCGAGTCAGTCAGCATCTCTGGAGAAAAGGAATAGGTGACAGATCAGGTCGAGACCCTTCTTCAGACTGTGTCTGTGTCTGTGTCTGTGCCAGACTGCCTTACCTCAAAGAAGTGAGAGACTGCTGTGTGCTCTGTTTCACAGGGACGTGGCTCACCCCTGACATACCTGACTGTGCCATTCAGCCCGAGGGCTTCTCCCTTCACCACATGGACCGTACAACATCTTCGGGCAAGGTTAGAGGTCGTGGTTTCTGCTTTGTAATCAATACCTGGTGGTGTTCAGACGTAGCAGTCCTGGCGAGCTCATGTTCCCCGGACCTGGAATATCTGACTGTGAAGTGCCGTCTCTACTACCTGCTGAGGGAATTCGCCTCAGTGATCCTGACAGCAGTCCACATCCCTCCTCATGCAGACATCAAGCTTGCTTTGAACCAACTGTGCTCCATTATCAAAAGCCTCGAGACAAAGCACCCTGAAGCCCTGGCCGTTGTAGCCGGAGACTTCTATCAAGCCGCCCTCAGGGACTTACTACCAAAGTACGAGCAGCATGTCTCTTATCCCACCAGGGGCCAGAACACCTTCGATCACTGCTGTACATCAATGAAAAATGGCTACCGCTATGTCCCTCAGCCGCAGTTCGTGAGATCTGATCACCTAGCTGTGCCTCTACTCCCTGCCTGATGCTGCAGGAGAATTGTTCAATGCAGGCGGACGGATGACATCCTGCGCGACTGCTTTGTCAGCAGGTTGGTCTTCTTCTTCTTCTTGCATATGGCGTGCACAGCCTAAAGTTGTCGGACAACTTGTTCTATTTGATGATATTAGATTGTACACACCGGGTTGATTGCATTCATCGGACCACATGCAGGTTGCAATCTCCCAGCGGATTGGTCCATAGTCAGGGGTTCTGCAGCTAACCGGAATAAACACGCCACTGCCGTGACTGACTTCATCAATCGAGGAGTGCATGTGAACAAAGACAATCCGAGCTTTCCCCAACCGGAAATCATGGATGAACCGCGAGGTACATTCACAAGATAACGCCAGGTCCGCTGCATACGTCAAACGATCAAACTTTTCACTGTATCTCGGTACACAAGGCAATAAATTAAACTAAACTAAACTAAACTATGGAATGAGCTATCAGGGGACGTGGTTGAGGCAGGTACTATAACAACATTTAAAATACATTTGAACAGGCACATGGATAGGAAAGATTTTGAGGGATATAGGCCAACTGCAGGTAGATGGGACTAGTGTAGATGGGGCATGTTGGTCGGCATGGGCAATTTGGGCTGAATGGCCTGTTTCCATGCTGTATGACTCTATGACTCTATCAACCTTAGTTGAGGGTGGCAGCAGATCCATGCGTACTGTGTTGCCTGATAGTTATGCTGCTGCAACTAATAACTTCATTGTTCTGTTTTCCGTCCATATGACAAATAGATCCTCTTGACTCCTCGCAGTAATGACCAAAAATCACCTGGGCATACTCGATTATTTCCCAAAAGGTTTTCACAAGGTCTTCAGCTATCAAACACAAAGTCTTCTTATCGAGTCCACACACGTTGTTCAGCCAGAGCTGAACACACTTCTCGGCATCTACACACAATGTTGTGTGCCTTATCGTTTATTGTGCTTCTTGTAGCGTGGTGGCGGAAGGACTGGTGGAAACAGGGCCGCGAAGTGAACGCTCTTTCCTTGACCCCAAACACAAAGTGAGGACTCGCTTTACAAGGTGGTATATTCCAGACAAGAATGTGGAGACCAAAACATTGTTGCAGCTGAGATTTTAAACTTTGCACAAACTGAGAATCCACTCATTCAGGATAGCCCCGAGTACCTCCAGCTGGCTATTAACGTAATTCTCTGAGTTTGAATCATGGGGAAAACTTGGGAGAATTCGTGAGTAACTTGGGAAAGTGGGACAGGCCCTTAAGCTTATTCCCACAAAAAGACACAAACTGCTGGAGTAACTAAGCCGGTCAGACAGCATCCCTGGGGAACACGGATCAGTAGCGTTTCGACCTGTCATTCCCCAGTTACTCCAGCAATTAGCATTCTGTTGTGTGTCAGCATCTGCAGTTTCTAAATCTAAGCTTTGTTCCACATCAGGACAGCAAAGGAGATGCTGACCTTTGAAGCAGGTGATGTGGAAAAGTTTAACAACACAAGAAAGTTAGCAGAAAGTCACTGCCATTTGACCATCGCCATGACCTTGGTCTTGTAGGGTGATGGTGTTTCACAACACAGGAGCAGGCATCATGTTGGGAACACTAAGAACCTGTGGACAGAATCATAGAGTCATGCAGCATGGAAACAGGCCCTTTGGCCCAATTTACCAATGCCGACCAAAATGCCCTATCTACACCAGTGCCATCTACCTGTGTTTGACATATGTCTTTTGAATGTTGTGACATTCGATCACTCGCTCATTCCATACACCCACCACCCTTTGTGCGAAGAAGTTGTCCCTCTGGTGTCTATTAAATCTTTCCCCTCTTACCATAAGCCTATGTCCTCATAAATCTTCTTTGAATCCTTTTCAGCTTAGAGACATAGTCATGCAGGGTAGAAACAGGCCCTTCAGCCCAACTTGCCCACACTGATCAACGTGTCCCATGTACACTAGTCCCACCTGCCTGCATTTGGCTCATATTTCTCTAAACCTATCCTACCCATGTACCTGTACCTGTCTAAATGTTTCTTAAATGTTGTGATAGAATAACTTGAACAAATACTCGTGTGTAATCTGTAAATTAGGTTCCTTCCTATTAAATCTTTTCCCCCTCATCTTAAACCTATGTTTCCCAATTCACCTTCTGTGGGCTAGATACACTGTGCTTCAACCCAATCTATTCCTCTCACAATTGTATACACCTCTATAAGATCACCCCTCATCCTCCTGTGCTCCAAGGAATGGTGTCCTAGCCTGTTCGACCTCTCCCTAAAGCTCAGGCCCTCGAATCCTGGCAACATTCTCGTCAAACTTCTCTGCACCCTTTCCAGCTTAACAACAATTTTCCTATACCAGGGTGACCAAAACTGAACACACTTGTTAAACTGAATCAAATGTGGCCACACCAACATCTTGTACAACCGTAAAGTAACATATAAACATAGAAACATAGTAAATAGGTGCAGGAGTAGGTCATTCGGCCCTTCGAGCCTGCACCGCCATTCAATATGATCATGGCTGATCATCCAACGCAGTATCCTGTACCTGCCTTCTCTCCATACCCCCTGATCCCCTTGGCCACAAGGGCCACATCTAACTCCCTCTTAAATATAGCCAATGAACTGGCCTCAATTACCTTCTGTGGCAGAGAGTTCCACAGATTCACTACTCTCTGTGTGAAAAATGTTTTTCTCATCTCGGTCCTAAAATACTTCCCCCTTATCCTTAAACTGTGACCCCTTGTTCGGGACTTCCCCAACATCGGGAATAATCTTCTTGCATCTAGCCTGTCCAACCCCTTAAGAATTTTGTAAGTCTCTATAAGATCCAACATATTCTATGAAATATAACATCCAACTTCCATATCCGTACTCTGACTGCTGAAGGCCAATGTGCCAAAAGCCTTCTTGACCGGCCTACCTACCTGTGATGTCACCTTCAAGGAAAACATGCACCTGCACTCCTCGACCTCTCTGCTCTGCAACATTTCCCAGCCACGTACCTGCCATTCGCTGTGATGCTAGAATCTTTATCAAACAACTGCCCGTAAAACTTGACCGTTAACGTCATCAGTCCATTCCCTCCACAGATGTTGCCTGACCCACCGAGTTCCTCCAGCACTTTGCGTTTTGGTCATATGAGGAAGACTGAGGAAGAAGTTCAGCAAATTGAAACTGATGATTGCACCACAGCAGACGAAAAACCGTAACTACCGTTGCAGCTCCACCAAGCCCCGACAACAGGAAACATCTGATTTCAGAATAACTTGAACAAATACTCGTGTGCATTCCATACTCTTGCACTCTCAGCATGAAGTATTTCTTGCAAGGAAGTAAGATGCAGGAAGTGATAAAGGTGGAGTATGGTTTGTTGGCCTAGTTTATTGTGAGTGCTCTTGTCTGCTGCAAGGAAAGTAATTCAGAACTTTCTTTTCCATGTGATCACAGCATTTCAATATTATCTAGAACAATGGAAGATAATTATTAGGGCAACTTAAAGATCTTAAAGATGCACATTATTGAAGGTAATACGGAAAAGCTACTATTACTGATGAAATGGTAATATTCAAAGACCATCACTTCAGTTTAGTTTATTGTCACGTGTACCGAGGTACAACAAAAAGCTTTTGTTGCGTGCCAACCAGTCTGCGGAAAGACAATGCATCATTACAATCAAGCCATTTATGGTGTAGAGATAAGGGAATAACATTTAGTGCAAGGTAAACCCAGTAAAGTCCAATCAAAGATAGTCTGAGGGTCACCAATGGGGTAGATAGTAGTTCAGGACTGCTCTCTAGTTGTGGTAGGATGATTCAGTTGCCTAATAACAGATGGGAAGAAACTGTCCCTGAAATTGGAGGTTTGCATTTTCACACTTCTATACCTTTTGTCTTTCCGTTGTCGTTGGGGCCGCAACGAGGAGCGGCCTCCAACAGGAAGAAGCCGGGGACTCTGGTGCTACAACTCACCGTCGCCGTCGCGGGGCTGGCCGAGTCCGGAACGGTTGGAGCGGTGGAGGAGCGCTGCTGCTGCTGCTGCTGCTGCTGCGGCCCGACCGGAGAGTCGGAGGCCCCAACGACAGGTCTGTGGAAGGCGGCACCGGGAGCCCGCGGCTCCCTGGAGGGAGACCACTTTTCAGGGCTCTCGCAACGGCGACTTCCCCCGCCCGAGTTGCGGGGTCGAAGAGCTCCTGGAGCGGTGCCTGACACCACTGCCCCGCGCGGCTTGGAATGGCCGCGGGACTCTGCGAGCGCACACCGGGGGCTCTAACACCAAGACCCGGTGTGCGACCTCGCACCACCCGGCGTGGCTTAAATGGCCGCGGGACAATTGCCATCGCCAGCCGGGGGCTTTGACTTTGACTCTGACATCGGGGGGGGGGGGGGAGAGTGCAGTGGAGAGATAAGTTTATTTGGCCTTCCATCACAGCGATGTGATGGATGTTTATGTAAATTATGTTGTGTCTTGGGTCTATGTGTTTGTATGTATGGCTGCAGAAATGGCATTTCGTTTGGACCTCAAGGGGTCCAAATGACAATAAATGTATCTTATCTTATCTTATCTTATCTTATGTATTTCCTGCATATGTGACAATAAACTAAACTCAAGTTGTAAACAATTATGGAATGGCTCAAAGGATTTGCCACTTTAAGAAAGCGCTGTGCTAACAAATCTCCCCTCAACCCTGTTATGCTTTATGCTGCCTTACGCACTTTTTCACTGCTTTGCTTGACACCCACGGCCTTAATGAAGCATGCTGATTGCTTGCGTACAGGCCCTGAGCTCCATAGGCAATTCCCCATGGCATTGGTTTGCTCGTTGCCAGGGAGGGCTTCAGGCTTCTGCCCCACGCTGCAGTGAATCTTCCTTTGGTTCCGATACGATTCCTCCAAGAACCTTTTCTCGTCTAATTCTCGTTAAAGTGTGTTTGTTTCGTGCAAATTTCACGATGGGGCCGGCTCCCCAAACCGAAGGGAACGAAAGATGTGAATTTTTAAATCCCATTCTCTCGTCTAACTGAATTCATAAATAAAACACGCATCTCCCAGATCATTTCATTGCCGACAATTGATGGTCACACAAATAGAAGCAATCTGATTAAGAGGGAACATATGAAGTATAAATCATCGTTTTTTTCATTTAATGAGGCCAGTGTGACAAATAGAGCTGTCTAAATTTCCAGCACAGCACCGACAGACTACTTCACTTGCACTTTGTCCTCACTGTAGCATTTATTTAGTTATATCTAACAAATATTTAAATACTAAAATGAATCATCTGGATAGTTGTGATACCAGCTAATCTGGGTCTATAAAGTAAATATTGTTCAACCTAAGAACCTCTTGTACTCAGCAGCCGAGATTTGCCTCCACATGGTTGCTCCAACAAAAGAGCGTTTGGGTGAACGTTCAATCCACAACAAATCTATTCTCCTCTTTTTCTCCACGTTCACCTTGGCATGGGCCTTTCCTATTGGAAGGCCATCCAGGAATGGTGACTCGTGCATATGGACTCAGTGGGCTGCTCTGTACATTCTGTACTTACCGGGGTGATTGTCGGGATAGTCTTGCAGAGCTGTATGTAAAAAACATATTGCGTTGTACTTGGTACACGCAACTATAAACAAACCGTTGTAACCACCCGATAGGATGCTTTCTCTGATGCATCTGTAGAAATTGGTAAGGGTCGTTGGAGTGATGTCAAATGTCCTTTGTCTTCTGAGTAAATAGAGGCATTAGCGTGCTCTCTTGCCCATAACATCAATGTGATTGGACCAAGACAAGATGAAAGTTACTTTAGTTTAGTTTAGTTTAGTTTGGTTTATTGTCAAGAAGACTGAGGTACAGTGAAAAGCTTTTGTTGCGTGCAAACCAATTGGCGGAAAGACAATACATGATTACAATCGAGCCGCCCACAGTGTACAGATACATGATAAGGGAATAACAGTAAGTCAAGACAAAGCCAGTAAAGTCCTATCAAGGATAGTCTGAGGGTCTAACTGAGGTAGACATTAGCTCATGACTGCTCTCTCGTTGTGGTAGGAGGATTCAGTTGCCTAAACTAGCCTATTTTACTAACTAGCCTATTTGTCCCAGATGATTTATTTCAAAGTTTTGTTCACGAGTTGCCAATAGAATGTTCCCTGTAAACTTCCAAATAGACAATTGTAAATTGGTTATTGCATGTGAACCAATCATAGTAGAAATAGCATCACTGACCCCCACCTTACTGTATGCTTTACACTAACACCCACTTCCTAGACTAGGCAGTCTTGGAAGTGGTAACGATGAACTAACAACTAGCAACCTGCTGTACCGCTATACTATATGTACAGATTAAAGATGACATTGAACTCCACCGTGTAATTTGCTTATTTACATGGTGTCAGAAGTGGGATTATGCATTGACTCAGCAGGTGTAACTACCTGATCATAGAAACATAGAAACACAGAAATTAGGTGTAGGAGTAGGCCATTTGGCCCTTCGAGCCTGCACCGCCATTCAATATGATCATGGCTGATCATCCAACTCAGTATCCCATACCTGCCTTCTCTCCATACCCTCTGATCCCCTTAGCCACAAGGGCCATTCTAGAGAGTATAAACCAAGTCTATCCAGTCTTTCTTCATAAGACAGTCCTGACATCCCAGGAATCAGTCTGGTGAACCTTCTCTGCCCTCCCTCTATGGCAATAATGTCCTTCCTCAGATTTGGAGACCAAAACTGTACGCAATACTCCAGGTGTGGTCTCACCAAGACCCTGTACAACTGCAGTAGAACCTCCCTGCTCCTATACTCAAATCCTTTTGCTATGAAAGCTAACATACCATTCGCTTTCTTCACTGCCTGCTGCACCTGCATGCCTACTTTCAATGACTGGTGTACTATGACACCCAGGTCTCGCTGCATCTCCCCTTTTCCTAATTAGCCACCATTTAGATAATAGTCTGTTTTCCTGTTTTTGCCACCAAAATGGATAACCTCACATTTATCTACATTATACTACATCTGCCAAACATTTGCCCACTCACCCAGCCTATCCAAGTCACCTTGCAGTCTCCTAGCATCCTCCTCACAGCTAACACTGCCCCCCAGCTTAGTGTCATCCGCAAACTTGGAGATATTGCCTTCAATTCCCTCATCCAGATCATTAATATATATTGTAAATAGCTGGGGTCCCAGCGCTGAGCCTTGCGGTACCCCACTAGTCACTGCCTGCCATTGTGAAAAGGACCCATTTACTCCTACTCTTTGCTTCCTGTTTGCCAGCCAGTTCTCTATCCACATCAATAATGAACCCCCAATGCCGTGTGCTTTAAGTTTGTATACTAATCTCTTATGTGGGACCTTGTCAAAAGCCTTCTGGAAGTCCAGATACACCACATCCACTGGTTCTCCCCTATCCACGCTACTAGTTACATCCTCGCAAAATTCTATAAGATTCGTCAGACATGATTTACCTTTTGTAAATCCATGCTGACTTTGTCCAATGATTTCACCACTTTCCAAATGTGCTGCTATCCCATCTTTAATAACTGACTCTAGCAGTTTCCCCACTACCGATGTTAGACTAACTGGTCTGTAATTCCCCGTTTTCTCTCTCCCTCCCTTCTTAAAAAGTGGGGTTATGTTTGCTACCCGCCAATCCTCTGGAACTACTCCAGAATCTAAAGAGTTTTGAAAGATTATTACTAATGCATCCACTATTTCTGGAGCTACTTCCTTAAGTACTCTGGGATGCAGCCTATCTGGCCCTGGGGATTTATCGGCCTTTAATCCATTCAATTTACCCAACAACACTTCCCGGCTACTTTGACCCGCGTTGGCATTGTGAACGGCTGATGCATATTCAAAGGTCCGCGCTCTCATCATGGCTTCGGGTCCCACCAGGTTAAGTAGGAGGGAAGCCTTGACAGCAGCTGGTTCATTTCAGTGAACAATGTTGATGTAGTGTTCGTAGTCAATTTCAAAGAGTCTCCATCGTTCCCTGATGTCAGAATCGAAGATAAGCTGTGCATGCTTACTGCATGATTGAGCCATGGTGATGCAAGTAAAACTGATAAACAGAAATAAAACCCGATATACAGATGCAATGGGTTACTCCAAGCTTTCCAACACCATGTGGATGGCACTATCCAGCTACTCTCATCCATAATCAAAAGAGGCTGGTCAGACAGGCAATCCAGCACACCACTGGAGGTGCAGCCATTCTTCCTAGTCCGCGATGAGCTGGTAATACAGGATGGTGTCATAGTTAAGGGCCGCAAAGTCATGATCCCTTCATCCTTGTGAGACGAATACTACAAAGAGGGACAACAACGGTCACCCAGGTATCGATGCCACGCTGGCCCATGCACAGAATATGTTCTACTGGCCTGGCATGGGCAAGGACATACGGGACTGGACCGCCTCCTGCCCCATCTGCAACAGCCTGGCGTCGCACCAACAGAGACAGCCTCTGCTACAACAACACCCACCGGCACTGCCATGGACGTCAGTGGCGGCAGACATTTTCGAATGGCACGGTAAACATTATCTAGTCCTGGACGACTCCTACTGTAACTGATTCGAACTTGACTTACTGCCCACTATCACATCAGAAATGCTCATTCAAAAGTTACAGAGACACTTCTCCACATTCGGTGCACCTGTCCATCTGCAAACCGACAATTTACCAGCCACACGTTCAAACACTTTGCAACCGATGGAATTTCCATCATGTGGGTATGTTACAATACTTACCTTCAGCAGCGCTGCAATTCTGCCACTGGCCATGTGCGTGATTTTGGTGCCTTTGAGGGGGGTGGGGGGTGCAGGGTTAAAACACGTTTTTTTTTCCTACCTTGTTTGGATTATATTTGGTTGGAGTGCAAGCTTTTGCTGAAGAATCGTTCCGACGGGCGTTCTGTCCATTTTTTTTTGTACATCGCCCGACTCGTTCAGCGCTGGAGTCATTTTTAAATCAGCTTCTAAAGCCATCAACGCCGACAACGGGGACTAATTTCAGGTAGGTGACAGGTAAAAGAAAGCGGTTTATTTTTATGTATAAAAGTGGTCCTTAAGATACCTTTAGTTCACATTTTAAGTTGCGAAACGGTGATTTAGTCCCCATACCAACCGGCAGTGTTTTTCATGCGGATATGGGTGTCTAAATCACTGCAAACCGCAACGTTCCAAATGGTCTCGTTCCAGAAAAACCCACTTGCAAGATGATTTAAATGGCCATTAATTTACAGGTATTAAACATTAAATTCCTTCCATTTGGCCTATAAATCCATGACAATGAGATTTAAAATTTATGTTATTTTGTGAATTCTTGTGTGAATGTTATTTGGACACTTAGGCTATTTAAAAATGTTAATCTATTCTTAAGAAATGGATAGATGTTTAGATCTAGTAATTGAATTTTGTAATTAGCTACAATTAGGTAACTAATTAATTATATGCTTTAATTTCAAGACATCTAAGTAAGATTGTTTCATATTTGTATCAGAATGCTTCAATCTATAATAATTAAAAATTAATTTAGTTCTCTTAATTTTTAAGAAAGTTATGGCCATTTGATTGTCCTTGATCACAACTTTTGTGTTAAATCAATGGAAAAGCAATAGGGATGTTAATTTCCGAGTATGAAATGGCCATAACTTTTTTAATACTGAAGATATGAAAGTGAATTAGGTGACAAATTAAACTTCTTTTTATGCTTTATCTGATGGGATAAATTACAGACTTGATTTTTTAAATCTCAAAATTTTGTAACATTGCTACACCATGTCACGAGCAGCCCCGAATGGTACCCACAAAGTAACGGGCTCGCTGAACGGGCTGTTAGAAATGCAAAACAACTAATGGAACGCGCCCACCTAGTTAAGTTGGATGTGTACCTCGACCTTTTAAACTTCAGAAACATCACTAGAGACGGGGTCCTGGGCTCACCAGCCTAACGCCTGATGTCCAGAACAACGCGACCTCGAATACCAATTGTCCATCGGAAGCTGGTGCCACAGGTGCTGAAGCCAGCCGTGGTCCAGAAGCACATCCTGGAGAAACACAACATCAAGAAAAGATCTTATGACAAGTCCAGCAAACCGCTGAAACCACTATTGCGGGGCCAAGTCGTCCGCTTGCAAACTACTTTGGGACATTCCCGTCTAGGTTGCATTGTTGGCCCGTCCAAGGAACCCCGATCCTACCTTGTCGACGTTGATGGCGCCCTGTACCGGCAGAGCCGCCAACACTTGCTGTCTGTGAAGGAACCATGTCCTCCACCAGCCGATCCTTTTGCTCCACCTTTACTGTTCCAGCCGTCTGCTGCTGTGGCCACCACGAGTCCCAGCATGTCCCTTACTCCACCATGACCGGCGGCTATGACTAACAACAACACTACCTCTCCCGCATGCTCTCCCTATCAGTCACCTCAAGTGTCCCCAGCTGCTTTCTCAATTACGGATTCACCGTCTCCCTCCCCCACTAACCTTTTCTGGCGAAGGGGGAGAGGGGTTGGTCCATACGTGTTCGGGCCGCATTAGTAGACCGCCTGACAGATACGGCGAGTATGTTTAAATTTGGAAGTCGCATGTGTGTTTAACTATGTTCGCTCTTTACGGGGAAGGATGTAGATTGGTTATTGCATGTGAACCAATCATAGTAGAAATAGCATCACTAATCCCACCTTACTGTATGCTTTATACTAACACCCACTTCCTACACTAGGCAGTCTTGGAAGTGGTAACGATGAACTAACAACTAACAACCTGCTTTACCGCTATACTATGTGTACAGATTAAAGATGACTTTGAACTCCACTGTGTAATTTGTTTATTTACAACAATGATTAATAGTGGTCACGACAGCTTGGCTGACACTGAACCTTAACCTACATGGACAGGCAAGATGCGGGATAAATGTTCCCGATGTTGGGGTAGTCCAGAACCAGGGGGGTCACAGTTTAAGAGTAAGGAGTTAGCCATTTAGGACTGAGATGAGGAAAAACCATGGACTTCGCTGTCACAGATGGCAGTGGAGGCCTATTCACTGGATGTATTCAAGAGAGAGTTAGATTTAGCTCTTGGGGCTAAAGGAATCAAGGGACATGGGGAGAAAGCAGGAACGCAGTACTGATTTTATATGTTCAGCCAATTTATTTGCAAAAAATGATTTGTTAGCCCTTAATGATAATGCAATGAGTTGTTTGGCCTGCCCTGTGCTTGAAACTGCAATGGAAATGGAAATTACATGAAAATGCAATGAGCTGCTTGGCCTGCCCTGTGCTTGAAACTGCAATGGAAATGGAGATGAAATGAAAATGCAACGAGATGTTTGGCCTGCCCTGTGCTTGAAACTGCAATGGAAATGGAAATGAAATGAAAATGCAATGAATTTTTGGCCTGCCCTGTGCTTGAAACTGCAATGGAAATAGATATGAAATGAAAGCAATGAGCTGTTTGGCCTGCTCATGTGCTTGAAACTGCAATGGAAATGGAAATTAAATGAAAATGCGACAAGCTGTTTGGCCTGCCCTGTGCTTGAAACTGCAATGGAAATGGAAATGAAATGAAAATGCAATGAGCTGTTTGGCCAGCCCTGTGCTTGAAACTGCAATGGAAATGGAAATGGAAATGAAATGAAAATGCAATGAGTTGTGTGGCCTGCCCTGTGCTTGAAATTGAAATGGGAAATGAAATGAGTTGTTTGGCCTGCCTGAAACCATTAATTTCTGTACACAAGCCCGTATTTGCCCAGGAGGAGCATTTTGGCCCAAAAGGCCCGTGCCAGGCCAGGAAAAGTCTGGAAAAAGTGCCTTTCACTGAGATTTTGTTTAAAGAGCCCTTTCGGCCCATCAGGCCTGTACTAGCCCAGGAGGAATCCCTTCGGCCCATCAGTAAGTATTCCCCCTGCAAGTATTAAACCTGCAGAAAAATATGAAAATTGTCTAAAATTAATTCTCCACCCTCTCGCCCTTCTCTCTCTCACAGAGTCTCTCACCGGTTTTGGGCAGAATTACTTGCAGTTTCTGAGCTGCCAGCCCACCAGCCCTGAGTGACTGAGCTGCCAGCCCAACAGGCCTGAGTGACCGAGCTGCCAGCCCAATATTCCATTCGGCCCACAGTCCATACTATCCCTCTGGAAACCAGTCCCTTCGGTCCATACCCATACTAGCGCTCCAGAAAGCCCCCCCCCCCCCCCCCACTGGCCATCAATATTGGAATTGGTGGAGAGGTGGAATACTGCGATGGGGGACCAGCCCTCCCGTGTGAACACAGGACCCAACGGATCCTACTTAGTCTAGTAGATATATATATGGTTCCCCCTCCTCCTCTGAGTGATGCAGCCACAATTGTCTCCAAGGCAGCGAGAGCCCAAATGAGGGTCAGATGTTTGCCTGGATTCTTCCTGTGGTCTGTTCTCATTCTGCAGAAATGTATCTCTTGCAATCTTCAAGTGACTCATGCTCTGAAGAAACCGTTGCCGATGTGTCACTCTCCCACAGAGTGGCTGCAAGATTCTTTGTTTCAATTATATCCCTTGAAGCATCCTGTTGTTTTTGTTGGTGGACAAAGATAGGCTCTATCCATGTCCGGGAGAAAATGCAGAGGATCAACGATCTTCTACATGTGGTCATGGTTATGGAGTCAGAGTGGTAAACAGCCCAGAAACTGGCCCAAGATTCACACAAATTGCTGGAGTAACTCAGCGGGACAGGCGGCATCGCTGGGGAGAAGGAATGGGTGACATTTCGGGTCAAGACCCTTCTTCAGACTGGTTAGGGATAAGGGAAATAAGAAATATAGATGGTGATGTGGAGACATAAAGAACAATGAAAAAAAGATATGCAAAAAAGTAACGATGATAAAGGAAACAGGCCATTGTTAGCTGTTTGTAGGGTGAAAACGAGAAGCTGGTGTGACTTGGGTGGGGGAGGGATCATCACCTTCTATATCTTTCATTTTCCTTATCCCTAACCTGTCTGAAGAAGGGTCTCGACCCGAAATGTCACCCCTTCCTTCTCTCCGGTGATGCTGCTTGTCCCGCTGAGTTACTCCAACTTCTTGTGCCTATCTTCAGTTTAAACCAGCAGTTCCTTCCTACACAGAAACAGGCCCTTCGGCCCAGCTCATCCATGCCGACCAAGTGTCTTTCTGAGCTAGTCCCAGTTACCTGCACGTGGCTGGTATTGCTATAAATCTTTCTTATCCACATACCTGTCCAAATATCTTTCAAACATTGCAATTGTATCTGCTTCTATTACTTCGTTTGGCAGGTCATTCAAGTAATCACCACTCTCTGTGTGAAACTGCCCTCTCAAGTCAACTTTAAATCTTTCACCTCTCACTTTAAACCTATGCCCTCTACGTTTGAGACTCCTCTACCCTGGGAAAAAAGACTGTGATAATTCATCTTATCTACGCCTGTCTTGGTTTAAAAAAACTCTGTAAAGTCACACCTCCTGAAAATATTCTTAGCTTATCCACTCTCTCAATAGACAATAGACAATAGATACTAGGTGCAGGAGTAGGCCATTCGGCCCTTCGAGCCAGCATCGCCATTCAATGTGATCATGGCTGATCATCCCCAATCAGTACCTTGTTCCTGCCTTCTACCCATATCCCCTGACTCTGCTATCTTTAAGAGCCCTATCTAGCTCTCTCTTGAAAGTATCCAGAGAACCGGCCTCCACCGCCTGGAGGCAGAGAATTCCACAGAATCAGAACTCTCTGTGTGAAAAAGTGTTTCCTCATCTCCGTTCTAAATGGCTTACTCCTTATTCTTAAAATGTGGCCCCTGGTTCTGGACCCCCAACATCGGGAACATGTTTCCTGCCTCTAGCGTGCCCAAACTCTTAATAATCTTACATGTTTCAATTAGATCTCCTCTCAACCTTCTAAACTCCAGAGTATACAAGCCCAGCTGCTCCATTCTCTCAGCATATGACAGTCCCGCCATCCCGGAAATCCCTTATAAACCTACGCTGCACTCCCACAATTGCAAGGATGTCCTTCCTCAAATTAGGGGACCAAAACTGCACACAATACTCCAGGTGTGGTCTCACTAGGGCCCTATACAACTGCAGAAGGACCTCTTTGCTCCTATACTCAACTCCTCTTGTTATCAAGGCCAACATGCCATTCGTTTTCTTCACTGCCTGCTGTACCTGCATGCTTACTTTCATTGACTGATGCACAAGGACCCCCAGATCCCGTTGTACTTCCCCTTTTCCAAACTTGACGCCATTTAGATAATAATCTGCCTTCCTGTTTTTGCTACCAAAGTGGATAATCTCACATCTATCCACATTAAACTGCATCTGCCTTGCATCTGCCCACTCACCCAACCTCTCCAAGTCACCCTGAAATCTCATAGCACCCTCCTCACAGTTCACACTGCCTCCCAGCTTTGTGTCACCTGCCAATTTGCTAATGTTACCATATAACCATATAACCATATAACAATTACAGCATGGAAACAGGCCATCTCGGCCCTTCTAGTCCGTGCCAAACACTTATTCTCCCCTAGTCCCATCTAACTGCACTCGGACCATAACCCTCCAATCCTTTCCCGTACATATACCTATCCAATTTATTTTTAAATGATAAAATCGAACCTGCCTGCCTCCACCACTTCCACTGGAAGCTCATTCCACACAGCTACCACTCTCTGAGTAAAGAAGTTCCCCCTCATGTTACCCCTAAACTTCTGTCCCTTAATTCTCAAGTCATGTCCCTTGTTTGAATCTTCCCTACTCTCAATGGGAAAAGCTTATCCACGTCAACTTTGTCTATCCCTCTCATCGTTTTAAAGACCTCTATCAAGTCCCCCCTTAACCTTCTGCGCTCCAAAGAATAAAGACCTAACTTGTTTAACCTTTCTCTGTAACTTAGTTGCTGAAAACCAGGCAACATTCTAGTAAATCTCCTCTGTACTCTCTCTATTTTGTTGACATCCTTCCTATAATTAGGCGACCAAAATTGTACACCATACTCCAGAATTGGCCTCACCAATGCCTTGTACAATTTTGACATTACATCCCAACTTCTATACTCAATGCTCTGATTTATAAAGGCCAGCACAACAAAAGCTTTCTTTACCACCCTATCTACATGAGATTCCACCTTCAGGGAACTATGCACAGTTATTCCTAGATCCCTCTGTTTAACTGCATTCCTCAATTCACTATCATTTACCATGTACGTCCTATTTTGATTTGTCCTGCCAAGATGTAGCACCTCACACTTATCAGCATTAAACTCCATCTGCCATCTTTCAGCCCACTCTTCCAAATGGCCTAAATCTCTCTGTAGATTTTGAAAATCTACTTCATTATCCACAACACCACCTATCTTAGTATTATCTGCATACTTACTAATCCAATTTACCACACCACCATCCAGATCATTGATGTACATGACAAACAACCGTGGACCCAACACAGATCCCTGTGGCACCCCACTAGTCACCGACCTCCAACCTGACAAACAGCCATCCACCATTACTCTCTGGCATCTCCCATTCAGCCACTGTTGAATCCATCTTGCTACTCCACCATTAATACCCAACAATTGAACTTTCTTAACCAACCTTCCATGAGGAACCTTGTCAAAGGCCTTACTAAAGTCCATATAGACAACATCCACTGCTTTACCCTCATCAATTTCCCGAGTAACCTTTTCAAAAAATTCAAGATTAGTCAAACATGACCTTCCAGGCACAAATCCATGTTGACTGTTCCTAATCAGACCCTGTTTATCCAGATGCTTATATATATTATCTCTAAGCATCCTTTCCATTAATTTGCCCACCGCTGACGTCAAACTAACAGGTCTATAATTGCTAGGTTTACTCTTAGAACCCTTTTTAAACAATGGAGGAACATGCGCAGTACGCCAATCCTCCGGCACTATTCCCGTTTCTAATGACATTTGAAATATTTCTGTCATAGCCCCTGCTATTTCTACACTAACTTCCCTCAATATCCTAGGGAATATCCCGTCCAGACCTGGAGACTTATCCACTTTTGTATTTTTCAAAAGTGTCAGTACTTCCTCTTCTTTGAATCTCATAGTTTCCATAGCTACTCTACTTGTTTCCCTTACCTCACATAATTCAATATCCTTCTCCTTGGTGAATACCGAAGAAAAAAAATTGTTCAATATCTCCCCCATCTCTTTTGGCTCTGCAGATTGCTGCCCACTCTGACTCTAATGGACCAATTTTATCCCTTGTTATCCTTTTGCTATTAATATAGCTGTAGAAACCCTTTGGATTTACTTTCACCTTACTTTTCAAAGCAACCTCATATCTTCTTTTAGCTTTTCTAATTTCTTTCTTAAGATTCTTTTTACATTCTTTATACTCCTCAAGCACCTCATTTACTTCATGCTGCCTATAATTATTGTAGATCTCCCTCTTTTTCCGAACAAAGTGTCCAATTTCCCTTGAAAACCATGGCTCTTTCCGATTTTTACTATTTCCTTTCAACCAAACAGGGACATAAAGATTCTGTACTCACCTTTAAATGTCCTCCATTTCTCTTCCACATCCTTCCCATAAAACAAAATGTCCCAATTCACTCCTTTTAAATCCTTTCGCATCTCCTCAAAGTTACCCTAGGTCCAGTTCTGACCCTCTCCACAATTATATTGAAACTAATGGTATTGTGATCACTGGACCCGAAGTGCTCCCCAACACATACCTCCGCCACCTGACCTGTCTCATTTCCTAACAGGAGGTCCAGCACTGCCCCTTCTCTAGTAGGTACCTCTATGTATTGTTGCAAAAAACTATCCTGCACACATTTTACAAACTCCAAACCATTTACAGACTGTGTTTCCCAGTCTATGTGTGGAAAATTGAAATCTACCACAATCACTACCTTGTGCTTACTACTAATATCTGCGATCTCCTTACATATTTGCTCTTCCAATTCTTGCTCCCCATTAGGTGGTCTATAATACACCCCTATAAATGTTGCTACACCTTTCCCAATTCTCAGTTCCACCCAAATAGCCTCCCTAGACGAGCCCTCTAATCTATCCTGCCAAAGCACTGCTGTAATCTCTTCCCTGACAAGCAATGCAACACCTCCACCTCTTGCCCCTCCAATTCTATCACACCTGAAGCAACAAAATCCTGGAATATTTAGTTTCCAATCACAGCCCTCCTGCAACCATGTTTCACTGAGCGCCACAACATCATACTTCCAGGTGTCAATCCAGGCTCTAAGCTCATCCACCTTTCTTACAATGCTCCTAGCATTAAAATATACACATTTAAGAAACCCAACCCCTCTTATTCTCTGTTTATTATCTTTTTCTTCTCTCTCCCCCACATTTTGGGTCTGAGTGCTACCATTCTCTGCCCCCTGCCTCACACACTGACTGCTAGCTTTCCCTATTTGAGTCCCTCCCCCCAACCGTTCTAGTTTAAAGTCTCCCCAGTAGCCTTTGCAAATCTTCCCGCCAGGATATTGGTCCCACTCGGGTTCAAGTGCAACCCGTCCTTTCTGTACAGGTCACACCTTCCCCAAAAGAGGTCCTAATGATCCAGAAACTTGAATCCCTGCCCATTGCACCAGTCCCTCAGCCACGCATTTATCCTCCACCTCATTCCATTCCTACTCTCACTGTCTCATGGCACAGGCAGTAATCCTGAGATTGTTACTTTTTTGGTCCTTCTCCTTAACTCTCCTCCCAACTCCCTAAATTCTCCTTTCAGGACCTCTTCTCTTTTTCTACCTATGTCATTGGTACCTATATGTACCACGACCTCAGGCTCCTCTCCCTCCCATTTCAGGATATCTTGGACACGTTCAGACAAGTCCCAGACCCAGATGTTACTTTGAATCCCTTCATCTAAATCATTGTAAATAGCTGCGGTCCCAGCACTGAGCCTTGCGGTACCCCACTAGTCACTGCCTGCCATTATGAAAGTGACCCGTTAATCCCTACTCTTTGTTTCCTGTCTGCCAACCAATTTTCTATCCATGTCAGCACTCTACCTCCAAGACCATGTGCCCTAATTTTGCCCACTAATCTCCTATGTGGAACCTTATCAAAGGCTTTCTGAAAGTCTAGGTACACTGCACCCATTGGCTCTCCCTTGTCCATTTTCTTAGTTACATCCTCAAAGAATTCCAGAAGATTAGTCAAGCATGATTTCCCCTTCGTAAATCCATGCTGACTCAGACCGATCCTGTTAATGCGATCCAAATGTGTTCTTATTATAACGCAATCTCTCCCGTCCTCGCAACATTCTTATAAATGTTTTCTGCCTCCTCTCTAGCTTAGTCACATCTCTCTAATAGTAGGGGCACCAGAAGTCACGGAGGCCCAGCGGTAGAGTTGCTGCCTAACAGCAAAATGCAGCACTGAAGACCCGGGTTTGATCCCGGCTACGGGCGCTGTCTTTACGGAGTTTGTACGTTCTCCCCATGACCTGTGTGGGTTTTCTCCAGAGATCTTCAGTTTCCTCCCACATTCCTAAGACGTACAGGTTTGTAGGTTAATTGGCTTGATAAATGTAAAAATTGTCCAGTATAAAATTGTCCAACTAGGTACCAGAAGTTCACAAAATATTCCAAGCACGATCTCACCCCATCTTGTACAGTGGGCTGCACAAATTGCTGCCTTACAGCACCAGTCCCCGGTTCGATCCTGACTATAGGTGCTGTCTGCACAGAGTTTGTACTTCATCCCTGTGACTGCATGGGTTTTCTCCAGGTTCTCTAGTTTCCTCCTACATTCAAAAGACGTACAGATTTCTTGGTTACGTGGCTTCTGTAAATTGTCCCTGGAGTCTAGGTTAGAACTAGTGCACGGGGTGATTATTGGTTGGCGTGAACTCGGTGGTACGAAGGGCCTGTTTCCACACTGTATCTCTAACCTAAACTAAGCTGCAACTGAACTAAGCTCACAAGACTTGTACTCAGTGATCCCTCCCATGAAGACACACATACTATACACCTCCTTCAGCATCATTTGAGGGAGTCCAGAACCAGGGGTCACTGTTTAAGAATAAGGGGTAGGCCATTTAGGACTGAGATGAGGAAAAACGTTTTCACCCAGAGAGATGTGAATCTGTGGGATTGATAACATCCTGGTTACAGACCGCCCAAAGAGAAATCTGCCTGGAAATTATACCAGGTCGATAGCACTAAACAATTCGATATTCATTGC
The DNA here is from genome assembly GCF_028641065.1 of Leucoraja erinaceus. NCBI lineage: Eukaryota > Metazoa > Chordata > Chondrichthyes > Rajiformes > Rajidae > Leucoraja > Leucoraja erinaceus. Next base: position 79,654,026 of record NC_073381.1, read on the forward strand.
ACTGTCTTCCAATTCTCATTCTGCCAAAGGCACAATACAGTGTGTTGACATAACTCCATAACACATTTAGTTCTATTGTCTCGGGATCAATTTCTCGGTGCAGCCTTATTGCCTCTCCCTCCGTGGACCCCATCACAATTTCAAAAACATCTATTAAATATCTTTTAACTTTTTGCTGCTCTCATTCCGATAGTTTCCCCGCTCCTGATATTATCATCCTGATGAATCAACATTGTCTACTTTCTATTATCTTAAAGTGTTTTCTGCAACGGGACGTCTATATAAATGCAAAAGTGTAATAGTCATACTGCCATTCTCAAACTCCCAGATGGGCTGTAGATTGAAAATTGTGTTCAGTTCTGATCATCGGACATCAAGAGAACATAATAGACACCCAGTTCTGCGTTCCCTTGAGCAGAGCTGGTGTAATTGAAGTGTTTAGGATTTGATAATGCAAATGGTGGAGAAATTATCTCCTCTGGTTTCAAGGTCAAGGACAAAGGATCCCTGCCTTCAATTATTTGCGAGCCCTTCCAGAGTGACATCTTGAAGCAGCTCTTCACACAAAAGATATGAGAAATCTAAAATATTCTTGCTCAAGTTTGAAACTCAGATTCATAGAATTTTCATTCAATAGACAATAGACAATAGGTGCATGAGTAGGCCATTCAGCCCTTCGAGCCAGCACCGCCATTCAATGTGAGCATGACTGATCATCCCTAATCAGTACCCCGTTCCTGCCTTCTCCCCATATCCCCTGACTCCGCTATTTTTAAGAGCCCTATCTAGCTCTCTCTTGAAAATATCCAGAGATCCGGCCTCCACCGCCCTCTGAGGCAGAGAATTCCACAGACACAACTCTCTGTGAGAAAAAGTGTTTCATTGTTTCCATTCTAAATGGCTTACCCCTTACTCTTAAACTGTGGCCCCTGGTTCTGGACTCCCCCAACATCTGGAACATGTTTCCTGCCTCTAGCGTGTCCAAACTCTTAATAATCTTATATGTTTCAATAAGATACCCTCTCATCCTTCTAAACTCCAGAGTATACAAGCCCAGCCGCTCCATTCTCTCAGTATATGACAGTCCCGCCATCCCGGGAATTAACCTTGTAAACAAACCTACGCTACACTCCCTCAATAGCAAGAATGTCCTTCTTCAAATTAGGGGACAAAAACTGCACACAATACCCCAGGTGTGGTCGCACTAAGGCCCTATACAACTGCAGAAGGACCTCTTTACTCCTACACTCAACTCCTCTTGTTATCAAGGCCAACATGCCATTCGTTTTCTTCACTGCCTGCTGTACCTGCATGCTTACTTTCATTGACTGATGCACAAGGACCCCCAGATCCCGTTGTACTTCCCCTTTTCCAAACTTGACACCATTTAGATAATAATCTGCCTTCCTGTTTTTGCTACCAAAGTGGATAATCTCACATCTATCCACATTAAACTGCATCTGCCATGCATCTGCCCACTCACCCAACCTGTCCAAGTCACCCTGCATTCTCATAGCATCTTCCTCACAGTTCACACTGCCACCCAGCTTTGTGTCATCTGCAAATTTGCTAATGTTACTTTGTCCCTTCATCTAAATCATTGATGTATATTGTAAATAGCTGCGGTCCCAGCACCGAGCCTTGCGGTACCCCACTAGTCACTGCCTGCCATTCTGAAAGGGACCCGTTAATCCCTACTCTTTGTTTCCTGTCTGCCAACCAATTTTCTATCCATGTCAGCACTTACCCGCAATACCATGTGCCCTAATTTTGCCCACTAATTGCCTATGTGGGACCTTATCAAATGCTTTCTGAAAGTCCAGAGACACTACATCCACTGGCTCTCCCATGTCCATTTTCCGAGTTACATCCTCAAAGAATTCCAGAAAATTAGTCAAGCATGATTTCCCCTTCGTAAATCCATGCTGACTTAGACTGATCCTGTTACTGCTATCCAAATGTGCCGCTATTTCATCTTTTATGATTGACTCCAGCATCTTCCCCACCACGGATATCAGGCTAACTGGTCTATAATTCCATGTTTTCTCTCTCCCGCCATTCTTAAATAGTGGGATAACATTAGCTACCCTCCAATCCACAGGAACTGATCCTGAATCTATAGAACAATGGAAAATGATCACCAATGCGTCCACGATTTCTAGAGCCATTTCCTTAAGTACCCTGGGATGCAGACCATCAGGCCCTGGGGATTTATCAGCCTTCAGTCCCATCAGTCTACCCAACACCATTTCCTGCCTAATGTGGATTTCCTTCAGTTCCTCCATCACCCCACATCCTCCGCCACTAGTACATCAGGGAGATTGTTTGTGTCCTTAGTGAAGACGGATCCAAAGTACCTGTTCAACTATTCTGCCATTTCTTTGTTTCCCATAATAAATTCACCTTTTTCAGTCTTCAAGGGCCAACTTTGGTCTTAACAATTTTTTTCCTCTTCACATACCTAAAGAAGCCTTTTCTATCCTCCTTTATATTCTTGGCTAGCTTACCTTCGTACCTCATCTTTTCTCCCCGTATTGCATTTTCAGTTATCTTCTGTTGCTCTTTAAACATTACCCAATCCTCTTGCTTCCCACTCATCTTTGCTACATTGTACTTCTTCTCTTTTATTTTTATACTGTCCCTGACGTCCCTTGTCAGCCACGGTCGCCCCTTACTCCCCTTTGGAATCTTTCTTCCTCTTTGGAATGAACTGATCCTGCACCTTCTGTATTATTCCCAGAAATACCTGCTATTGTTGTTCCACTGTCATCCCTGCCAGGGTATCTTTCCAGTCAACTTTGGCCAGCTCCTCCCTCATGGCTCCATAGTCCCCTTTATTCAACTGTAACACTGACATACCCAATTTACCCTTCTCCCTCTCCAATTGTAGATTAAACTTGACCATATTATGGTCACTACCTCCTAATGGCTCCTTAACTTCAAGTTCCTTAATCAAATCCGGCTCATTGCATAACACTAAATCCAGAATTGCCTTCTCCCTGGTAGGCTCCAATACAAGCTGCTCTAAGAATCCATCATGGAGGCACTCCACAAACCCCCGTTCTTGGGGTCCAGTACTAACCTGATTTTCCCAGTCTCCCAGTTGAAATCTCCCATAACAACCGTAGCATTACCTTTACTACATGCCAATTTTAACTCCTGAATCAACTTGCCCCCTCCTTTCAGGCTACTGTTTGGGGGCCTGTATATTAGTCCCATTAGGGTATTTTTACCCTTACAATTCCTTAGTTCTATCCATACTGACTCCACATCTCCTGTTTTAATGTCACCCTTGCAAGGGACTGAATTTAATTCCTCACCAACGGAGCAACCCCACCACCTCTGCCCACCTGTCTGTCTTTTCGATATGAGGTAAACCCTTGAATATTCAGTTCCCAGCCCTAGCCCTCTTGCAGAATGATATACTTCGCGCATTCATATACAACACTTTGACCTCGGTATTCACCTCCCCTCTCGCACTGCTCATCATATGTTAACTCACTCATTCCTGGGATCATTCTCGTAAGCCTCCTCTGGACCCTCTCCAATGCCAGCACATCCTTCCTCAGATATGGGGCCTAAAACTGCTCACAATACTCCAAATGTGGCCTGACCAGTGCATTACAAAGCCTCATCATTACATCCCTGTTTTTATATTCTAGTCATCTCAAAATAAATGCTACCATTGCATTTGCCTTCTTTACCACTGTTTCAACTTGCAAATTAACTTTTTGGGAAACCTGCACCAGCACTCCCAAGTCCCTTTGCATCTCCGATTTCTGGATTCTCACCACATTTAGAAAATAGTCAACACCTTTATTCCTACTACCAAAATGCATGACTCCACATTTTGCTATACTATATTCTATCTGCAGTAATTAAAAGAAGTACGTGCTATTATTTTTAATTCAGATAATATTGGTTTGATGTAAATTATGTAACTATGCAAAAATTATTCCTTTCACTTTTAAATGCCATTTAGCCATAGTGCAAAAATGCTTTGAAGTATAGTTTGATTGTGAACATCGATAAACATCTGCAACATAGATCTATATATTGATCACGTCACAGAGCATTGCAAACATCTGGATTCCAGACCGCATTGCCAACTGGTTTACACATCTGGATTAAATACTTCCCGCCATCATTGTTGAAATGTAGGCATTCGTTAATTCATTTTAAAATACTGCATAGACTCTACTATTCAAAGTTTAAACTGAATAAGATCTTTCCAAATGTATCACCAATTTGTGATAAATGTCTCCTTCAAGAAGCAACTATAACACATTCCTTCACCTCTTGCATAAAATTACATCATTTTTGGAGAGGAATTTTTGAAATTCTCTCAAAAACACTAAAACAAAATTGGACCCCGACACGGAATTGATTATTCTAGGAACGTCAGAAGCTGCTCTGAGCTTTCAATACTTTAAAGACGTTTCCTCAATTATGGCCTGATAACGGCAAAAAAATTAATACTCAAATTTCGGAAACATACATCTGTCCCTACTCTTAAAATGTGGATTACAAACATTGTAGTCTGAGACGCTACATCTTGAAAATATTAGACTTGTCTTTGCAGAAAAACCAGAGTATTTTTTGAAGACATGGACACCATTCATTGATTTATTACAAGGATAGTATGGTACAACACAACTTTGGAGTTAAATCTAATTACAGTTTGGGTGATGGGTGGCGAGGGATGTGAGGCAGGTATATCATCGCCTTTTGTATTCCTTTCTGTTTTTGTCTTTTTATTTCTCTACGTTTTTCTTATTTCTTTTACGTCCTCACTCTTTGCTACACCACTTTGGTAGTCTAGGGGTTCTATCCTTGCACATTCCACTTTTTCTCTCTCTTGCTTTTTCTCTCGTCTTTTCTCTTAACTATAGATAAAAGTCAATATTCAAGCTGTACAATAACTGTATTATGTCATATGCCACTAGTTATATTTTGTACACTTGCTTCTAATAAATTAAAAAAAAATAATAATAAATGTAGTCTCCTTATTCTGAATGAGCCCTGATTTTCATCCCACTGCTTAAAGCTCTCATAGTATTCCTCTATTATAGCCCTTTAAGAATATCTGGAACTTGACTTCCTTTCAAAGAATCAGCAATAAATTGGCCCGTCCTCATTATTACTAATGCATTTGGGCTGGCACATGGGGAATTTCGTGTAAATGCCTGCCTTATTGCAGTTCAGCAGTTTATATTGACTATAATGGAACATCTGTACAGACATGGTAAATATTTGCAAGCATGACTAGATATAGTGATACTTCATGGAAAAAAGCTTTTTTCTAGACAACAAAAAATGATGCATTATTGCTTCTCGTTATTTCTCTTCTAACCATTTTCTGTGTTTATTTCAGATTGGCTGTGAATTCCCTGTAGTAATTGGGGATAGAAAGTACATAATATATTTCCATTTATTTTCATTGTGCATTTGCTGAGATGGGGAACCTTGGTCAGCATTGGTGAGTTGCACTGAAGGGCCTGTTTCTATGACCGTATGACAAATAAAAGTTATTATATTTGCTGTTCCAATAAGACATTGCCTGTGCAGTGGAGGGGCATTACCTGTCCACAATAATCTGTAAATAATAATCTATGGGCAAAAGCAATGGATAGGATTCCTCTTTATATGGAACACCACCTAAAATGCAATGGTGTGGGGGAACCACCGCCATGAGGGCGGGGGAGAGTTTGGGGGTGAACAAAGGAGGATCCGACGTGGGTTACTTTGTAACTTTGACACCGCCCTTTATGTGGCGACTCTTTGTATACCTCGGATGTGCAAAACAAAGAATATCACTGTGACTTGTCACATGCGACATTAAAGTATCAATCATTCATTCATTCATTCATTCATTCATTCATTCATTCATTCATTCATTCAATCATTCATTCATCATGCATTCATTCATTCATACATTCATGCATTCATTCATTCATACATTCATGCATTCATTCATTCATGAAGCTGGAGCATTTGGGCTTGGGTATCAGTCAGTTACTTGTGGGTTGAATAGACACGGGCGGCACAGTAGCACAGCGGTAGAGTTGTTACCTTACAGTGAATGCAGTGCCAGAGACCAGGGTTCGATCCGGATTATGGGCGCTGTTTGTACGGAGTTTGTACGTTCTCCCCCTGACCTGCGTGGGTTTTCTTCGAGATCTTTGTTGTCCTCCCACACACCAAAGACGCACAGGTATGTAGGGAAATTGGCTTATTAAATGTATAAATTATCCCTAGTATGTGTAGGATAATGTTAATATGCAGGGATCGCTGGTCGGCATCGACCCGGTGGGCCGAAGGGCCTGTTTCCACGCTATCTCTAACCTAAACAAAACATAGAAATAGAGCCGTCTCCATCATTCTAATCAATATAAATATGACTGATCATACATGTCGCTATTCTTATCTCTTTAATCTCAGCTGCAGCAAGCCAATACCCGAACAAATGACCAACGCAACTGGATCCTGGACTTCCTCATCGGCAGACCTAAATTAGGTTGTAACAACATCTCCTCCTTAATGAACATCCACACAGATGCACCTCCAGGCTCCATGCTTCACCCCTTGCTCTACTCTCTTTAGACCCAAGAGTAAATTAAGCCAACTTCACTGCCCTCTATAAATTTGCTGAAGACGCCACTGTGGTCGGCCAAATGACAGATGGTGAAGATTCAGTGTACAGGAGGGTGATGGAACATCTGGTTGGGTGGTGTTTCATTTGGTATAGTTTAGTTTAGTTTAGTTTAGATTAGTTTAGAGACACAGGGCGGAATCAGGACCTTCGGCCCTCCGAGTCCACAATGACCAGCGATCCATGTGCACTATCCTACACACTAGGGACAATTTTAAAACATACTGAAGCCAATTAACCTACTAACCTGTACATCTTTGTAGTGTGGGAGGAAACCAGAGCATCTGGAGAAAACCCATGTGATCACAGTATAAGCTCCGGAAAAAGACAGCACCAGTATTCAGGATCAAACCCGGATCTCTGGCGCTGTAGGGCAGCCAATCCACCGCCACACCACCGTGCCGCCCTGATTCTCCTAATTCCATGTCCGATGTAAAAATACACATTCCTCCTGTCGCTGCGGGTAATATAATGATCACATAATGATGCTGGCCAGGATGCAACCAATAATTCCTTAACAAAGCCCTGGGGAATTTGCATCCTTTCTCCGGTGACTTCCTCAGCCGAATAATAATTGCCTTATCAGAAATCCCCATTTTGTTTATCACTGGAGTGCTCCATAATCACCTTTAAAAACTGATTAAAGATCAAATCCTTTGTCCGATGTATTGTTTATGAAGGTCATAAAGACAGGCACAAAATGCTGGAATAACTCAGTGGGACAGGCAGCATCTCTGGACAGAAGGAAAGAGTGACATTTTTGGTCGAGACCCTTCTTCAGACTGAGAGTCAGGGTAGAGGGAGACACAGAAATGTGGTGGGAGATTGCAACCTTCACTGTTTCGACGAATGCAACCAACCCGACGTGCACAATCAAATAAGATCAAATAGAACAAGTTGTCATTCAACTTTAGGCTGTGCACGCCATATGCAAGAAGAAGAAGAGACACAGAGATATGAAAGGGTAAGGCGTGGAAACGACAGATCAAAGGGGATGATGATGAAGGAAATGTAGAATGGTACATTGTTAGCTGAGGGGAAGGTGACAATGAAGCATACAATCAGTAATATTTAATCAGGAGGACAGTGGAACTGGTCGGGGAACTAGGATGGGGGAAGGGTGGGATGGAACATAGTGACCTTAAAATGAGTGGTTGATTCTGTCAACAGCTATGAGAACATTCCACACCTTTGGCACATGATGAAGAGTTGACAGTCACGTTATCTTTGCTGCCGGCTTATTTAGAGATAATATGGAGCAGGTTGTCAGGGAGGGTTTGGTTCAGTTTAGTTCTTTTAGTTCATTTAGAGAGACAGCGTGGAATCAAGCCCTTTGGCCCGCCGAGCCCGCGCCGACCAGCGTTCCCCGCACATTAACACTATCCTACACACACTAGGGACAATTTACATTTATACCAAGCCAATGAACCTACAAACCTGCAGGTCTTTGGAGTGTGGGAGGAAAGCGAAGATCTCGGAGAAAACCCACACAGGTCACGGGGAGAACGTACTGACAGCAGAACCCATAGTCAGGATCGAACCCGGGTGTCTGGCGCTCTAAGGCAGTAACTCTACCGCTGCTCTACCGTGCCACCCCTGTCACGTAATGCATTCATTAGAGCAGGGAATCTGGCGCACAGGCATATCTCTTTAATGGAACAGGGTGACAATATGTGACACATGATACAGCTGGAACAAGCACTGTATGTGGTTTGCATATTTTAGTCATTCTTCCAGTAATAAACAACAGGCTGTGACTGTTTAACCTTTGGAGAATTATGTGTCTTTCCAGCTTTGGAAAAATAAAACACTGTTATCTTCACATAACATCAGTGAGATTGCTGATAAAGTAAGTGCATGATTTTCATTTGATGAAGGTTGGTAATAAAAACCACCGGAATACCATTGATCGGACTTAGACACAAAATGCTGGAGTGACTCAGCGGGACAGGCAGCATCTCTGGAGAGAAGGAATGGGCGACGTTTCATGTCGAGACCTTCCTCAGACTTGTTATTCCCTTTATTGTGTATCTGTGCACTGTGAATGGCTTGATTGTAATTATGCATTGTCTTTCTGTTGACTGGTGAGGCAGCAACAAAAGCTTTTCTCTGTACCTCGGCATATGTGACAATAAACTAAATTAAACTAAACTAAACTAAACTTCAAAAAAACGTGCAAATTGTTGGTCAAAAGAAACATATTCGAACACAAAAAATGGGCCAAACTATGCAAACTTGAAACTAACCTGGTGGGTCTGATAGGGGGCCAGGACTACAAAGCTTCATGCAAGGTTTGCCTCAGTTTTTGAAGGAAGGAACTGCAGTCTGAAGAAAGGTTTCAGCCCAAAACGCCATCTATCTACGTCTCCTGAAATGCTGCCCGACCCATTGAACTACTCCAGCAATTTGCGTCTTCTTTTCGAAATATATGCTTAATAACTGGGCAAAGCCTGGAGCCAATGGGCCTAAATTGAATAAGCTACTGCCTTAGCTGCGTACCTAAACAAATTAGGTGGAAGGAGTTAAAAATTCAAGTCGATGATTCACCAACAGAGATGGTTTCCATACATTTGCATGGGAAATAGACAATATTTGTGTTTGCCTGTATGGGCTGTATAAATAATGGCAGAAAGTAGAAGAAACACAATGAACTTGTTCAGGGTAACATCAGCAGTATTGCATCCTAACTCATCCATGGTGTCTAAGAAACCCCATCTAAGCTTGTCCCATTTGCCTGGGTATGGTCCATATCCCTTTAAACCTTTCCTGTCCATGTACCAATGCAAGTGTCTTTTAAATGCTGTTAAACATTGAAACATAGGGAAGAGGGGCAGGAGGAGGCGATTTGGACTTTCAAGCCATTCATTGTGATCATGGTTGATCATCCCCAATCAGTTACCCGTGCCTGCCTTCTCCCCATATCCCTTGATTCCGCTAGCCCCATGGAGCTCTGTCTAACTCTCTTTTCAATTCATCCAGTGGCCTCTACTGCCTTCTGTGGCAGAGAATTCCACAAATTCACAACTCTCTGGGTTGTTTTTTCTCATCTCAGTTTTGAATGGCCTCCCCTTAATTCTTAGACTGTGACCCCTAGTTCTGGACACCCCCAAAAATTGGGAAAATTTTTCCTGCATCTAGCTTGTCCAGTCCTTTTATAATTTTATACGTTTCCATAAGATCCCCTCTCACCCTTCTAAATTCCAGTGAATACAAGCCCACTCTTTCCAATCTTTCCGCATATGACAGTCCTGCCATCCCAGGGATTAACTTCATGAACCTATGCAGCACTACCTCAATAGCAAGGATGTCCTTCCTCAATTAGGAATTTGAAGACGGATTTTGTTATAGAGTTCTCTTGTATCAAGTTAATTGTACAATGCTATATCTAGAATTGCCTTATCCCTGGTAGGCTCCACTACAAGCTACAAGCTACTTAGAGACACTCTACAAATTCCCTTTCTTGGGCTCCAGTGCCAGCCTGATTCTCCCAATTTACCTGCATATTGATATCTCCCATGACCACCGTAGCATTGCCTTTCCTACATGCCCATCCACGCCAATAAATAATTTTAAAATAATGAGACATTTTGATGGTATACATGGTGGGAGAGTGAGTGACAAAAGGTTGTCAATTTGAGATAGTAAGTGAGACCGAGGAAGGAAATCCTTCTTCAGGCTGCGAGGTGTTGTCTGCTCCCTGAGGGGATAATTACAAGAGAGATCATGGCAGCTTTTAAGGGAGGGGGAAATGTTTGAAGTGGAGATGTATGGAGAGTACCAGGCTGTCACTGACCGGGGGGGGCTCTTTTACCCCCAGGGCTGCTGTCTCATTAAGCACAGAGTCATATAATGCACTGCACTCTAAATGTATTGTGTAGGAAGGGACTTCAGATGCTGCTTACATTCAGAAGATAGACACAAAATGCTGGAGTAAGTCAGCGGGACGGGCAGCATCTCTGGAGAGAAGGAATGGGTGACATTTCGGGTCTGAAGAAGGGTCTCGACCCAAAACGCCACCCATCCTTCTTCCACAGAGTTGCTGCCTGTCCCGCTGAGTTAATCCAGCATTTTGTATCTTGCTTCGGTAAAGTCAAGTCAAGTCAAGTCAAGTATCCTTTATTGTCATTCTGACTTTTCAGTCTGAATGAAATTTTGTGCCTTGCAGTCATAACATAGAATAAAATAACAAAACACACACTTAACACAGTTTAACATCCACCACAGTGAGTCCACCAGGCCCTCCTCACTGTGATTGAAGGCAAAAGTCTTAAAGTCCTTGTCTCTTCCCTCCTTGATCTCCCTCTGCATTGAGGCGATCCAAGCTTCCGATGTTGTGACCCCGCCGGGTGATGGTAAGTAAGCCCCGCGGCTGAATCCGAGCTCCGTGAACGGGCCGGTTCAAACTCCACGGCCCGGGGCGGTTGAAGCTGCCGAAGCTGCCGCCCTCCAGTCCAGCGGACGAAGCTGTTGTTGCGGGAGCTCCGGAAAACAGGTCACCAACCTGGGACCTGCGAGCTCCCGATGTTGTCATCCACTGGGCCCGCGGCCAAGGCTCCATGGCTCCGAAGTCGGGTCGGAAGTCGGGTCGCCGCCGCCACAGCGCCACCGCAGTCCCGAAGTCGGCCAGCCTCGCGTTAGTAAGTCCTGCCTCGAGGTCGGTCCTAATTGGAGGCTGCCAGCTCCGCCATTAGGCCTCAGCACAGACGGAGGCGGAGACGGGGGGATACGACAAGAAAAGGTCACATCCCCCCGAAGGAAGGGACCAAAAACATTTTTCTCCACCCCCCCCTCCCCCACACATACACAACCAAAATAAACTAAAATAAACTGAAACAGAATAAAAAGTAAACAAAAAAACAAAAACAAAAAAGAAAAGACAAACGGACTGATGGCGAGCCGCAGCTGCAGGGCAGCGCCGCCACTTCCGGATATAAACCACGCCTGCAGATTTATCTTACACATTTTTTACTACACATTTTTACACTGAGGGTGGCGGGTATATGGCATGAGCTGAAGATAGACACAAAATGCTGGAGTAACAGCGGGACAGGCAGCATCTCTGGAGAGAAGGAATGGGTGACGTTTCGGGTCGAAACCCTTCTTCAGATCATGAGCTGCCAGAGGTGTTTGAAGTAGGTACTATAACGGCAATTAAAATACACTTGGACAGGTACATGGATAAGAAAGGATTGTGGCATGGGGCATCTTGGTTGGCATGGGCAAGTTGGGCCGAAGAGCCATGCTTGATGACTCGATGATTGATACATTTATCTCCTTTGGACAGTTTTCAGCCATTTTCACTGCAGATCTCAGCTTCATTGCTGTCTTCCTTCACTGAGCCTGCCTTTGTTTTCCCGGATAAGGGTGACAGAATTGTGTCTTCCTTATCCTATATTGTGAGAGTGTGTGATCAAGAGATACAAAGCATTGGGCTAAATTTCAACACATTTTGCTGAGGTGGAGAAGGATCCTCATGCAGATGTCCGGTTTGGAGTGTTAGAGCTTAGTTAGTTTGTTAATTTCTGTGATACAGCGTGGAAACAGGCTCTTCGGCCCACGGAGCCTGCATTCCTATGTTATTCTATGTACACACTTGTAGCAAATTTACAGAAACCAATTAACCTACAACCCTGCACATCTTTAGAATGTGGGAGGAAACTGGAGCATCCGGAGGAACCCCACGCGGTCACGGGGAGAACATAAAAGCGCTGTACAGACAGCACCCGTATTCAAGATCGAACCCAGGTCTCCTGCGCTGTAAGGCAGCAACTCTACTGCTGCGCCATCGTGCCACCCTATTATGATAAGCTGCATTTGATGTGGCATTTAAGAAGCTTTTAGATAGGCACATGGACATGCAGGGAATGGAGGGATAAGGATCACATGCAGGCAGCGGAGATGGACATTGTTTTCTGAAGGGCCTGATACGGCACAGTACTGATCAATATTTTGTTTAGTTTAGAGATACAGGGTGGAAGCAGGCACCTCGACCCACCAACTCTGCGCCGACCAGCGATCCGCATACACTTGCACTATCCTACACACTAGGAACAATTTACATTTTTTTCACCCAAGCCAATGAATCTACAAACCTATAGGTCAGGAGTCAGCAACCTTGTTCTGCATAGGGGCCGGGACGCATGTCTGTGAGCGAATGGTGGGCCACATCTACCACGTGTTCACATAGATCCTGCCCCCATCCCGCCATGGATGGCAGGCATCAAATCACGTGTTCACATGATTCCCGCTCCTTCGAGGATGCCACCCGGAGCACTGGCCCCTAGTTACGGGTGCTCACGAACACAGCGCACCTATGGACCATTGCCTTGACTCTGTCCTGAAGGCGGTGGCTCAAATACTCACACTCACTCGTCCCCGGCCTATTGACAACCCTGATCCCAACAGTGAAGCCCAGACACAGAAGGTGCGCGGCCGTGCTGGCGGCTTTGCGCAGGATGCGGTACAGCCAGAGGTCGCCGCTCGGCCCTGCTCGGGGGCTCAGCGGCACTGCAGTTGCGGCCTCCTTGCTTTCTTGCGTCACTGCTCCTGGGCGCCTCGGGCCCGGGAGATACCGGAGATGAAGGAAGTCTGCGGGCCGGTTGACTACGGGAAAAAAAAGTACGCCTGCGGGCCGGATGATTTTGTGTCACGGGCCGCATTCGGCCCGGGGGCCGTAGGTTACCCACCCCTGCTGTACGACTTTGGAGTGTGAGAGGAAACCGGGGCACCCAGAGAAAACCCACATAGATCTGGGGAGATCGTACAAACCTCGTACTGACAGCACCCGTAGTCAGGATCAAACCCGGGTCTCTGGCGCTGTGAGGCAGCATCCCTACTGCTGTGCCACCGTGCCGCCATGTTCTATGTTCTTTTGCTGTGTATATCTTTTCTCATGGACGTCTCATGGCATTCACCTGAAAAGTAGTCTTAAAGTCACTGAAGATGGACAAAAAGCTGGAGTAACTCAACGAGACAGGTAGCATCTCTGGAGAAAAGGAATGGATGACAGTTCAGTTCGAGACCCTTTTTCAGACTGATGTCTGATGTTCACGTCAGAAGAAGGGTCTCGACCCGAAACATCACCCATTCCTTCTATCCTGAGATGCTGCCTGGCCCGCTGAGTTACTCCAGCATTTTGTGTCTATCTTCAGTATAAACCAGCATCTGCAGTTCCTTCCAACGCATTTCATCTTAAAGTCACTGTTTCGCCCCCCCCCCCCCTCCCCCCGATTAGTTGCTTCCTTTGGCATAAATTTTGTGTGCAATGCTGTGTCGACAGCCTTTCCACTTCTGTCCAGTGGGTTTACTCCCTTAGTGTGTGGAGAGCAGGGTTTTGCAGCTGTCCACACACTCTTGACGGTGACAACTTTGTGCTTGCTCTGCAGTAGTGAGAGCATGAAGCTGTTCTCGACTTGCTGTGATTGAGCTGAATGGTTGCCAGGCAGTGTTAACGGCTATCCCCTTTTAGACAGCCCTTGTTCTCGTGTGACATGTGAGCATTTTACAAAGCATAGAAAGCAATTTATGAGGATGCATCGCGGCTTGGTTTGGGAACAGCTCCATCCAAGACCGCAAGAAATTGCAGCGAATTGTGGACGCAGCCCAGACCATCACACAAACTAGCCTCCTTTCCATTGACTCCGTTTATGCTTCACGCCGCCTCTGCAGGCCAGCAGCATAGTCAAGGACCAGTCACCGTGGCCTGGTCACTCCCTCTTCTCCCCTCTCACATTGGGCAAAAGTTACAGAAGTGTGAAAATGCATACCGCCAGATTCAGGGACAGATTCTTCCCAGCTGTTAGCAGGCAACTGAATCATCCTACCGCAACCAGAGAGCAGTGCAGAACTACTATCTACCTCAACAATGACCCTCGGACTATCTTTGGTTGGACTTTGCTGGCTTTACCCTGCACTAAACGTTATTCCCTTATCATGCATCTCTACACTGTAAATGGCTAGATTGTAACCATTTATTGTCTTTCCGTTGACTGGATTGCACGCAACAAAAGCTATTGACTGTACATCGGTACAAGTGACAATAAACTAAACGAAACATGTGCCTGATGAGAGCAACTCCTACAATCTCACATTTGCTTTATTCTAAGCATGAACACGTACACACACTTTCTCTGTAGCTGTAACATGTTGCCTGACCTGCTGCGTTACTCCAGCACTTCAGTAAGACATTCGACAAGGTTCTGAAAGCCCTGGTTCCACATACTCTGGTTCCACAATGCTCTGGAAGGTTAGATCGCATGCGATCCACGATGAGATAGCTGAATGGATAGAAACGTAGCTTCTTGGAAATAAGCAGAGAGTGATGGTGGATAATCAGCCATGATCACATTGAATGGCGGTGCTGGCTTGAAGGGCCGAATGGACTTTTCCTGCATCTATTGTCTATTGGAAGGTTTCTTCTCGGACTGGAGGCCTGTGACTAATGGTGTGCCTCAGGTTTAGGTGCTGGGCCCATTTTGTGGATGAGAGCGTTCATGGTTACATTTAGTACTGCACGTAGTCCTCCAGAGCTTTCATTGTATCGTGATACAAGTGACAATAATAAACCATTACCATGCTCCCGTCACTGAAAGGAATTTCCCAAATTTACTGGCAGTATTTCCAGTCTTGTTGGAGTCTTGCACATTCTGTCCGGGGTGAACTCTGTTTAAGAGTGAATCTAAATATAGTATACTCATTGACAAGTCCACAAACAAATCAATTTTATAGCACATCACCTAGACATATAGCATAGTGTCTGGCAGGTTCATTCATTCAACAATGAACTGGTTTTGGTTGGGCTGCAAATTTCCTAACTCAGTCATAGAGTCATACAGCGTGGAAACCGGCCCTTCGGCCCAACTTGCCCACACTGGCCAACATGTCCCAGCTACACTAGTCCCACCTGCCTGCATTTGATCCATATCCCTCCAAACCTGTCTTATCCATGTACCTGTCTAACTGCCTTGGGTTTTCGCTGGGTGCTCCAGTTTCCTCCCACATTCTGATTGATACAAATACATCGATAGATGCTCCTGAACACATCAACAGTGATGTAACCTGGGGTCATTGGGTGTTTCGGGTCTTTCAACATCAGACACCCTCACCCAGGCGACCCAGCCGTGGTTGATCAGACCACGACTTGTGTTCAGGTGGCAATCGCTCCTCCCCATGGACCTCCTCTCCTGATCCAGAGCCATCTTGATGCCTTCTCCGCTGCCTCTGTGGTGTTCTTGATGGCCCTTCACCTCGCCACTCCGTTGATGCCCAGTGCATTCAAGTCTTTGTAGAGCGATTGCCCAGCAAAACCTCTGCAGCCAACCTCGATGGGCATACACCTTGCCTTCCAGCCCTGCTTACGGCAGTCTATGACCAGCTCTTCATACTTGGTCATAGGAGATGTGCAGGTTTGTAGGTTAATTGATTTCTGTAAATTACCCCTAGTGTGTACGATGTGAAACTGGGATAACACAGAACTAGTGTACGGGTGATTGTTGGTCAGCGCAGGTTCCGTGGGCCGAAGGGCCTGCTTCCACGCTGTATCACTAAAACTCACTAAATAAGCTCTAACACTCCAAAACTAACATCTGCATGAGGATCTTTCTCCACCTCAGCAAAATGTGTTGAAATTGAGCCCAATGCTTTGTATCTCTTGATCACACACTCTCACAATATAGGATAAGGAAGACACAATTCTGTCACCCTTATCAGGGCAAACAAAGGCAGGCTCAATGAAGGAAGACAGCAATGAAGCTGAAATCTGCAGTGAAAATAGCTGAAACAGTCCAAAGGAGATAAATGTATCAATCATCGAGTCATCAAGCATGGCTCTTCGGCCCAACTTGCCCATGCCATCCAAGATGCCCCATGTCACAAACCTTTCCTATCCATGTACCTGTCCAAGTGTATTTTAATTGCCGTTATATTACCTACATCAACCTCCTCTGGCAGCTCATGGTCCGAAGAAGGGTCTCGACCCAAAACGTCACCCATTGCATCTCACTAAAGATGCTGCCTGTCCCACTGGGTTATTCCAGCAATTTGTGTCTATCTTCAGCTCATGCCATATATCCGCCACCCTCTGTGTAAATATGTGTAGGAAAAAATGTGTAGCATAAATCTGCAGGCGCTGGTTTATACTGAAGATAGATACAATATGCTGGAGCATCTCAGCGGGATAGGCAGCATCTCTGGAGAGAAGAAATTGGGAACGTTTCAGGTCGAGACCCTTCTTCAGACTGTGTAAAAATGTTACCTCTCAGGTTCCTTCCAAATCTTTCCCCTCTCACTTTAAACCTATGCCCTTTGATACATGGTACATGGATAGGAAAGGTATAGAGGGATATGGGCGAAACACGGGCAAATGGGACTAAATTTGATGGGACATCTTGGTTCTCGAACTTCTGACTGAAGAAGGGCCTTGACCCGAAACGTCACCCATTCCTTCTATCCAGAGATGCTGCCTGACCCGCTGAGTTACTCCAGCATTTTGTATCTCACTTAGTTGTGCAATTTGGATTGAACAAGAATTTGTAATGTAATCCGTGAGACTCAGCAACAAGTGGAAAGGCCATTGGAGCTCAATGGAAACAATGCGTTGGGGAATACAGTCATTCCTCACACAGCAGGTGACCAGGGAAACAAACTGAGAACGTAATGTGTCAAAACCAAACGCATAAGTTAAAGCAGAGGAGCCACAAATAAATCTTCTAATGTGTCACTGGCATTGGAATTCCACAGCACAGGGAGCCAACGTTTGCCATCTAATAACAGCACTGAAACTGAAGCTGAGCACGAAGGTCAAGTGTTCCATTGTTTAGTTTAGTTTATTTTAGTTTATACAGCGTGGAAACAGACTCTTTGGTCCACCGGGTCCGCACCGACCAGCGATCCCCACACACTAACACAGTGCCCTACTCACACTAGGGACAATGGGAAAATTTACATCTATACCAGGCTAATTAACCTGCAAACCTGTACACCTTTGGAGTGTGGGAGGAAACCAGAGATATTGGAGAAAAACCATGCAGGCCACGGGGAGCACATACTAACTACGTACAGACGGCACCCGTAGTCGGGGTGGAAGCCGGGTCTCTGGCGCTGTGAGGCAGCAACTCTACCACTGTGCCACCCCATGTTGTTGATTTCATTGTTAACACAAAGCCAATCTACACAACAAGACAAACAATGCAACATGGTTCCATTGTTTGCCTTAAATAGTGCCAGCACGGTGGCGCAGTGGTAGAGCTCCTGCCTCACAGCATCAGAGACCCGGGTTCAATCCTGACCACAGGTGCAGCCTGCATGGAGTTTGTACGTTTTCCCCGTGACCTCGTGGGTTTTCTCCGGGTGCTCCAGTTTCCTCCCACACTCCAAATATGTACAGGGCAATTGGTTTCTGTAGGGGTGGCACGGTGGCGCAGCAGTAGAGTTGCTGCCTTATGGGCCTGTCCCACTCAGGCGATTTGTTAGGCGACTGCAGGAGACTAAGCGGTTGCCACATGGTCACCACATGTTCGCCTGTGGTTGCCGGGGAGTCGCCTTCACATGTGTGAGGAGTACCCGCATTCTGGGAACGAGTAGCGGCCTCATTATGGTCGCCGTGAATTTTTCAACATTTTAGCACAAGAACAGGCCCTTTGGCCCACAATGTCTGTTCTGAGCATAATGTCAAGATCAACTCTTAACTGCCTGTACAATACAATACATAGCCAATTTGCTTCATATCCATATGCCTATCCAAAAGACCTTGAAATGCGCCTATCGTATTTGCCTCAACCATCAAGCCTGGCAGCCCATTCCAGCCACTCTCCACCCTGCGTGTAAGGAAAATTTCCCCACACATCTCCCATAAATGTTACCCCTCTCATCTCAAGCTCTGCTCTCTAGTATTTGATTTTTCCACCCTGGGAGAAAGGTTCTGACTGTCCACCCTGTCAATGACTCTCATAATTTGTGCCATCCGGACTTCATAACTGTAAGATGTTGCTCCTCAGGTTTGCAGAGGACCTCTTTGTAACAGTGCAGAAGGCCACACACTGACCTTTCCATGTAGGATGGACCATTATAGTGGCAGACAACAGTAACCTCAGGGTCACCCCTGAGGACTGAACGCAGGTGCTCCACGAAGCAGACATCCTATCTCTGCTTGGTCTCCCCAATATGGAGGAGAGCACATTGTGAACACCAAATCCAGTGCACTAGATTGGACGTTGTGCAAGTGAATCACTGTTTCACTTGGAATGACTGCATCCCTGCATGGAATTGGATTGCAGCTCCTGTGATCACAAGGGAAAGTGCAACATGACAGGGGGTTGTTTGTGAGGAAAGAGCAATGCTCAAGGGAGGCAGAAAGGAAGAAAT
This sequence comes from Leucoraja erinaceus, assembly GCF_028641065.1. Taxonomy (NCBI): domain Eukaryota; kingdom Metazoa; phylum Chordata; class Chondrichthyes; order Rajiformes; family Rajidae; genus Leucoraja; species Leucoraja erinaceus. Next base: position 79,673,038 of record NC_073381.1, read on the forward strand.
CCCTTCCTAATGCTGAAGGAGGAAGGGAGCAGAGGCAAATATGTTTGGAAATACAGCGAGGAAACAGGCCCTTTGGCCCACCATGTCCGCGCGGACCAGTGATCCCCAGTGATTGACCAGACAAAGCACTGTCCTACACATTACGGACAATTTCCAATTTTACCGATGCTAGTTAACGTACAAACCTGTACGTCTTTGAAGTGTGAGAGGAAACCGGTGCACCCGCAAAAAACCCACGCAGTCACGGGGAGAACATACAAATTCCATACAGACAAGCACCCGTAGTCAGGATCGAACCCGGGCCTCTGGCGCCGTGAGGCAGCAACTCTACAACTGTGCCACCCTGCCGCTATGCTTCACTTTGGAGGGGGTCCCTGCACGGTAGAATGGGAAGCAATGATAGCACATGTATTGTAGCTCCGATGATCAGAAGGGAAAGTGCAACATGGCAGTGGGTTGTTTGTGAAGATAGATGAGTGCTCAAGGGAGCCAGATAGGAACAAACCCCTTCAGAATGCTGAACGAGGGAGGGGGCAGAGGGAAAAATATGTGTCTGATGTTGGAATCTAGTAGAACTGGTGGATATTGTGAAGGATGATCCTGTGGCGGCTCCTAAGGGTCGTCCCATTATACTGCCGAACCCCTCGGCACAGGAGTGGTGCAGTCCGGAGGCGGTCCTTAGCCGGAGGGTATAAAAGGCAGGGTTTGGGTGCCATCTTTTGCTGGTTTTGTCTTCCCCTGAACCGGGAGGAATTAAAGTAAAGTGCTTCTCAAACTTCGGACTACTTGCCTCATTTTGAGACCCACGCACTACAATCCATTGAATGCAGAGACGGGTGGTGAGCAAGGACAACTTGCTCTGTTCAGGAGCAGAAGTTTCCAGGACAGTGGGAAATGGATTAAGTGCAGTCAAGAGCTCTGTTAACAATGGTAGAAGGCAAGACACGGGTTCTCGTAGAATTTTAGGATCTCCGAAGGACTTTGCGTCTGAAGAGGATCGAAAATGAGTTGAAATAACAACAGAAAAAATGGAAGCTCATAAATACTAAACAACACTGTGCTCAATGCAAATGCAAGAGGTGATGAGGTGATTGCTGGGCCAGAGGATCCAACGCTGGACAAAAGGCAGCGATGGAAATGAATGATGTACACTATTGCTAAATATTCACATCATCCTTCCAAAAACTTGTCAATCCTTGGATGGAGAGGACGAGGATGCGTAGGAAGGAACTACTGATGCCGAACATGCTAGAGTGACTCAGTGGGTCAGGCAGCATCTCTGGGGAAAAGGGAATGGTTGGCATTACGGGTAGAGACCCTTCATCTGAAGAAGGGTCTCGACCTGAAACGCCACCTATTCCTTTTCTCCTGAGGTGCCGGGTGACCTGTTGAGTCACTCCAGCATTTGGTGTCCATCGAGGATGAGGATTCCTTTGGCTGCCCTTCATGGTTCTATTTCCTTTTTCACAGTGATCATGAAATCCAGGCCAAAGTTGAACAAAGGCATTTTTCAAAAGAATTGGAAACAGGAATAACGGGGGCACGATTCTTAAAATATACTAAAAGGGAACATAATATAAACATAACACAATATACTAAGTACAAAATGAAAAAGCTGTACAGGAAGTGGTAACAGAAATTCCCCCCAAATATTCTGCACTGTGATTGTATGGCACCTTTGTTAACGTTCTTTTGCCTCCTCTTAAAAAGGGGAACAAGACTTTGATATTAGCTGTAGAAGGGTTATTTTTTTGTTTTAGATTTAGAAATACAGCGTGGAAACAGGCACTTCATCCCAGCTAGTCCGCACTGACCTGCACCCATTCACTAGTTTTTATCCTACACACTAGGGACAATTTACAGAAGCCAATTGACCTACAAAATTTGCATGTGTTTGGAGTGTGGGAGGAAACCGGAGCAACCAGAGAAAACCCAAGCGGTCACAGGGAGAACGTACAAACTCCGTACAGGCAGCACCCGTAGTCAGGATTGAACCCGGGTCTCTTGCGCTGTAGGGTAGCAACTCTACTGCTGCGCCACCGTGCCGGCCGGTTACTGTAGGAATTGTACGCAGAGGCTTAACAGAACAATTCAGAAATGCCCTTGTCATGAAGACCATTGGTGAGCTCAAGAGTAGAAACAAGGAACTGAGGATGCTGTATACTGAACACAGAAGGACACAAAGTGCTGGAGTAACCCGGGGGGCAGGCAGCGTCTTTTGGGAACCTGCAAAGGCGACATCTCAGGTCGGGACCCTTCTTCAGATTGGAAATGTTCCAACCCAAAACACGGCCTATCCATGTTCCCCAGAGATGCTGCCTGACCCGTTGAGTTACTCCAGCACTTTGTGTCCTTTTGTGTTCATCAATTTGTGGGCTTGTTCAGTTCTCCATATATAGGTTATGCAGAGACCAAGGGGGCAACAAGATTAGTTTCAGATTGCCTCTACAATTTGATGAGATGGGATAAATGTTGTAAATATTTTTGGTTGCTCAGTATCTTGTTGACTCAGCAACGAATAGTGGTGCCTTTTATTCCATTTTCAGCAGTCTCTCAGATCTTTTTGTGCTGAATGGGCATTGGCAGTGCATATCATTTATGTAGAAATATATATATATATAAGGCAGTGTAGAAAACTAACAGGGCTAATCGCAATTTTGGGAGTTTCTCTAGTATAATTCTTTGATCTTTGGCAGATGTCATTTTAGTTGATCCTGGCAAGGGTTGTTTAGGCTTGTGAACTCAGCAAGCTTGGGTAAAATAAATACACTTTCTAAAAGATGAAACACAGCCTCCATCATTTCCATACGTTAAGATCTAACACAAGCAGAAGTCCAGGCAAATTGCATACGGCATTTGGCTCTGAAATCACAGCCAGGATGATTATAAGGTCATAAGGTCATAAGTGATGGGAGTAGAATTAGGCCATTCGTCCCATCTGGTCTTCTCCGCCATTCAATCATGGCTGATCTACCTCTCTGGCCTAACCCCATTATCCTGCCTTCTCCCCATAACCTCTGACACCTGTCCTTATTAAAAATCTATCTATCTCTGCCGTTAAATTTTCCATTCACTTGGCTTCCACAGAATTCTACGTGGCAAAGAATTCTACAGATTCACCACCCTCTGACTAAATGAATTTCTCGTCATCTCATTCCTAAAATAACATCCTTTAATTCTGAGGCTATGACCTCTAGTCCTAGACTCTCCCACTAGTGGAAACATTCTTTCCACGTGCTTTGGAAGATGAATTAATTCTGCCAACACTATTGCTAACTTTGTTCAGTAAGGGCCTCCTTAGAAAACAATGGCACTTTGTGTCAGACACTCACAGCTCAGGCCCTGCAATGCAAGTTGTGGTTATATTATTCTCTCAAACATAGTTCAGGATGTGAAAGACAAATAGAGTCCAAGAGAGTCATACAGCTTGGAAACAGGCCCTTCGGCCCAACTTGCCCACGCCGACCAACATGCCCCATCGACACTAATCCCACCTGCCTGCGTTTGACCCATATCCCTCTAAACATGTCCTGTCCAAGGCAATTACCTGTCATAGAAAGTGATTCCAAATGTTATAGTTTCTAAGGGAAGTGTGAAGAATTCCAGGATCACAAGAGTGTGATTCATCTCATGCAATCTCATCGTGTGAACAGCTACATAGAACATAGAACAGTACAGAAGGAAGATACAAAAAGCTGTAGTTACTCTGCGGGTCAGACAGCATCTGGGGAGAAATGGAATAGGTAACATTTCGGGTCGAGACCCTTCTTCCGTCTGAAAAATATAGATGCAGTCTGACCCACTGAGTTACTCCAGCTTTTTGTGTCTATCTTCATTTTAAACCAGCATCTGCAGTTCATTCCTACATAGTTGGAACAGTAACAATACAACACAGGAATAGGCGCTTCAGCCTGCAATGTCTGTGCCAACCATGGCGGCAATCTAACTGATGTCATTTGCCTGTACGTGGTACTTACCCCTCAGTTGTTTGACTATTCGTGTACATGTTGAAATGTCTCTTAAACATTGGAATTATACCTGCTTCCATCACCTCCCTGACAATATTGTGAGCAATTGTGTACACTATATCTGAAGAAGGATGTGCTGAATCTGGAGAGGGTCCAGAGGAGGTTTACGAGAATGATCCCAGGAATGAGTGGGTTAACCTATGATGAGCGTTTGGCGGCACAGGGCCTGTACTCACTGGAGTTTAGAAGAATGAGGGGGGACGTACAGGATAGTGAAAGGCTTGGATAGAGTGGATGTGGGGTGGATGTTTCCACTAGTGGGAGAGTCTAGGAATAGCCTCAGAATTAAAGGACGTTCTTTTATGAAGGAGACAAGGAGAAATTTCTTTAGTTGGAGGGTGGTGAATCTGTGGAATTCTTTGCCACAGAAGGCTGTGGAGGCCAAGTCAGTGAATATTTTTAAGGCAGAGATAGATAGATTTTTGATTAGGACAAGTGAGAGAAGTTATGGGGAGAAGGCAGGAGAATGGGGTTAAGAGGGAGAGATTGAATGGCGGCCATGGTTGAATGGAAGAGTAGACTTGATGTGGGCAAAAATGGCCTAATTCTGCTATCACTTATGACCATATAACAATGAATTCCAGGCACCCACCACTCTCTGTGTTTAAAAAAAAACTTGACTAGCAAATCGCCTTTTAACATTCCCTCTCTCACTTTAAACCTATGCCCTCTGGTTGGGAAATAAAATACCGTTTGGAACTGTGAGAAACAACCTCAAATACACGATTTTCCTGTCCTGAATGTAAAGAGATTTTTTTCATGAAAATCACATGTCAACGTTACCTTCTATTTGATGCTGCCAAAGCCTGTGTCACCTGTAAACTAAACCCAAGGTAGCTCATACTCTGTAGAAAGGAACTGGAGATGTTAGCTTTTAGATAGGCACAAAAAGCTGGAGTAACTCAGCGAGTCAGACAGCATCTCTGGAGAAAAGGAATAGGGTTGAGACCCTTCCTTGGACTGAGAGTCAGGGAAAAGGGAAATGAGAGATATAGATTGTGATGTAGTGAGAGGGAGAACGAATGAATGAAAGATATGCCAAAAAGTAACGATGATAAAGGAAACAGGCCATTGCTCACTGTGGGCAAAGTGAAAATTAGTTACAGACAATGAGACTCAACAAGGTGACTTTGAAACTAGTACGATGACTTGGGTGCGGGAGGGACGGATAGAGTGGGGATGCAAGGTTACTTGAAGTTAGAGAAATCAATATTCATACCAGTGTGTTGTAAGCTGCCCAAGCTATTGTAAATATCAGGTGCTGTTCCTTCAATTTGCATTATGCTTTGTTTTGCAAATTTAACAACTATAACCTTTGGAGATCAGTGGACTTCAGCTACAACCTGCAGTATTGTCATCTTGTTAGGGAACCTAATTGGTATTTTGTCAGTAATCTATCTGTCAGTAGTTTTATCACATTTCCACATTTTATCCCTTGAAGTAAACACAAGTAAAATTAAATTAGAATAAAATAGCTAGTTAAACAAATAACTTAGTATGCATAAAAAAGCACAAGGTTATTAGAAACTAATGTTCAGGCTGAACTGCCACAGGGCAGCACGGTGGCACGGCGGTGGGGTTGCTGCCTTACAGCGCTTACAGCGCTGGACACCCGGGTTTGATCCCAACTGCAGGTGCTGGCTGTACTGAGTTTGTACGTTCTCCCCTTGACCTGCATGGGTTTTCTCTGAGATTTTCGATCTCCTCCAACACTTGAAAGACGTACAGGTTTGTCGGTTAATTGGCTTGCTAAAATTGTAAATTGTCCCTAGTGTGTGTAGGATTGTGTTTATATGCTGGTTGGTGCCAGAAGAGCCTGTTTCCCGATGGTATCTCTGAACTAAACTAAACATGTAGGTCATGCAATTTGTCTGTCCTGAATATAAAGAGATTTTTTCCCCTAAAATCATCTCAATGATATCTTCTATTTGATGCTGCCAAAGCCTGTGTCACCAGCAAATTAAACCCAAGATAGTTCATACTCTGTAGGAAGGAACTGAAGATGTTAGCTTACACTTTGTTTGCAAATGTAACATCAGGAACAATATCTCATATTTTGCTTGAGCAGCTTACAACCCAGTGGTATCAGAATTGATTTCTCTAACTTCAAGTAACATAGAAACATAGAAACATAGAAAATAGGTGCAGGAGTAAACCATTCGGCCCTTCGAGCCTGCGCCGCCATTCAATATGATCATGGCTGTTCATCCAACTCGGTATCCCGTACCTGCCTTCTCTCCATACCCCCTGATCCCTTTAGCCACAAGGGCCACATCTAACTTCCTCTTAAATATAGCCAATGAACTGGCCTCAACTACCTTCTGTGGCAGAGAGTTCCAGAGATTCACCACTCTCTGTGTGAAAAATGTTTTTCTCATCTCGGTCCTAAAGGATTTCCCTGTTATCCTTAAGACCCCAGCATTCCCTCTGTCTCTAACCTTCCCCCACCCAAGTCACACCAGCTTCTCTTTTACACCCAGCAAACAGCTAACAATGGCCTGTTATCTTTAGCATTGTTACTTTTTGCATATCTTTCATTCATTGTTCTATATCTCTCTGAATCATCGTCTATATCTCCCATTTCCCTTTCCCGTGACGTTCTGTCTGAAGAAGGGTCTCGACCCGAAACATCAACCATTCCTTCTCTCCAGAGATGCTGCCTGTCCCACTGAGTTACTCCAGTATTTTGTGTCTATCTATAACCTACACTTGGAGATCAGTGGACTTCAGCTATAAACAACCTGCAGTAATCTTACTGTCAGTAGTTTTATCACATTTCCACATTTTATCCCTTGACATAAACACAACGAAAATAACATTTGAATAAAATAGCAGTTAAATAATTTAGTGAGCATAAAAACACACAAGGTTATTAGAAATTAATGTTCAGGCTGAACGGTCACAGATCTGTTTTATGCTACAGCTGTATTGCCAAAGGAAAGTGACCATTGTTTGCCATCAGTTTATTTTTGTTACGTGTACCATCTGTATTGCCACAATTATAGAAACATAGAAACATAGAAAATAGGTGCAGGAGTAGGCCCTTCGAGCCTGCACCGCCATTCAATATGATCATGGCTGATCATCCAACTCAGTATCCTGTGCCTGCCTTCTCTCCATACCCCCTGATCCCTTTAGCCACAAGGGCCACATCTAACTCCCTCTTAAATATAGCCAATGAACTGGCCTCAACTACCCTCTGTGGCAGAGAATTCCAGAGATGCTTTTTATGCTTTTTAAGTTTAGTTTAGAGACACAGCGCGTAAACAGGCCCTTCAGCGCACCGAGTCAGTGCCGACCAACGATCCCCGCGCATTTACATTACCCTACACACACTAGGGATAATTTTACATTGATACATTAATACCAAGCCAATTATCCCACAAACCTGTACGTCTTTGGAGTGTGGGAGTAAACCGAAGATCTCGGAGAAAACCCACGCCAATATCGGGGAAAATGTACAAACTCCGTACAGACTTGCACAGACATTGTTCTGTCAAGCCTCTGCTCTACAGTCAAATCATACTATCCAAGTACAATCAAGCCATACAGAAGTACAATAAGTAATGCAAAGAGGAAAATCCAGGAGTGCAGAATATAGCCTCACAGAACTTTAGCTTTACAGTTACAGAGAAAAGTGCAAATAAATTAAAAATGCATCGACGCAAAGCTTACAAAAACTTCGCTTTTTCTTCCACTCTTCCTTCTGTTCTCACCCTGCTGTGACAGTTGACTTTTAGTGCAGGAGGAATGTGAATGGAAGATCAGTGGCAAATGGAGCAACAAACCTGCTGAGTGCCACAGCTGAAAAAGGCACTGGGCTCCCAGATTTTCATTGTACCTCGGTACACATGGCGAAAAACTAAAGTTCACTAAACTAAACTTAATTAAACTAAAAGGGCGGCAGAGTGATGTAGCGGCAGAGACCCAGGTTCGATCCTGACTACGGGTGCTTGTCTGTATGGAATTTGTATGTTCTGCCTGTGACCTGCGTGAGTTTTCTCTGATATCTTCGGTTTCCACCAACACTCCAAAGAGGTACAGGTTTGTACGTTAATTGTCTTGATATAAATGTAAAATATTCCCGAAGTGTGTGTAGGACAGTGTTAATGTGTGGGGATCGCTGGTCGGTGCGGACTCAGTGGGCCGAAGGGCCGGTTTCCACGCTGTATCTTTAAACTAAACTAAACTAAAGTATACTAAGCTAAAGTAAACTGAACTAAACTAAACTAAGTGACTCCAAGGCCATTGTATGACAACTCTTGGAGTGATCCCAGTCTCTATGATTTCTCTGTAAGTGAGCTCGCCCCAACTGATGAATATTGTACCAGCGACTGAAATTGTAAGGATAAGTGAATAAAACTGTATTTACACAGTGAATGGTAGGGCTCTGGGGAGTGGTGTAGAGCAGAGGGATCTAGGAGTGCAGGTGCATAGTACCTTGAAAGTGGCGTCACAGGTAGATAGGGTGGTCAAAAAGGCTTTCTGCACTTTGGCCTTCCTCAGTCAGAGTATTGAGTATAAAAGTTGGGAGGACATGTTGCAATTATATTTGATGTTGGTAAGGCCATATTAGAGTACTGTGTTCAGTTTTGACCATGGTATTATAGGAAAGATGTTGCCAAAATTCGGGGGTCTGAGCTGTAGGGAGAGGAGAGGTTGAGAAGGCTGGGACTCTATTCCTTGGAGCACAGGAGGATGAAGGGTAATCTTACAAAGGTGTATATCATAAGATTGGGTAGATGCAGAGTCTCTTGCCCAGAGTTGGGAAATCGATAACCCGAAGGTAGGTTTAAGGTGAGGGGGGAAAAGGTTTAATAGGAACCTTTTTTACACAATGGGTGGTGAGTGACAATAGACAATAGGTATGGAACTAGCTGCCAGAAGAGATAGTTCAGGCAGGTACAATCGCAATATTTAAGAATTCGAATTTCACTGTACATGTGACAATAAACTGACCTTGAAATCTTGAATCCTTGCAACAGTCAGACAGTTACATGGATTGGATAGGTTTATAGGGATATGGGCCAAATGCAGGCAGGTGGGACTAGTGTAGATGGGACATATTGATCGGTGTTGGCATGTTGGGATGTAGGACTTGTTTTAGATGTTGTATGAATCTATGATTCTAAAACCAATTCATCAAAGATGACTTTTAATCAGGTTTATACACATTCTAGCCTGAAGATTCAGACTGTTTGCAGTCCCTGCTGTTCAGTGAATTTGCTGTGCCCTTTATAGCTGGCAATATTAATGCTGACAAAGAAGATATTCTTTGTTATTTATAATTTGTGCCATAAGTTTGCTGTTCAAAGCATTGATGACCAATCTATTTGGTCTTAATAGAAACACCAGAAACTGCAGAAGCTGGAATCTTGAGCAAAACACAAAGTACTGGAGGAACTTGGTGGATCAGGCAACATCTGTAGGGCCTCAATGATTATGGGGAGTAGGTAAGACAATGGGGTAGAAAGAGAAAAATGGATCAGCCATGATTGAATGGCAGAGTAGACTTGCTGTGTCGAATGGTCTAGTTCTGCTCCTATGTCTTATGATCTTATGGAATATAGAAACAAAATGCTGGAGTCACTCAGCAGGACAGGCAGCATCTCTGGAAAAAAGGAATAGGGGTCGTTTTGGGTCAAGACCCTCTTCAGACTATGGGATTGACAGATATACACTGTTTTGGGCTGGGCCCCTTTTTTCACTAGTTCATAGATAAATTCTTCTTTACTCCAAGAAATCTCACATTTATCAAGATTGGCAACGCGTATATTAAATGGTTATTGTGAATACTATAATGGCCAAGGATCTAACAGATTGGATATTCAGTTGGCACGATGCCTCAGTAACACGTACTCTATCCTCAGACTGTTTGAAATTAATTGTTTTCCTCATGTATATTTATTTGTGTTGACCCTTGCAGCAGACAATAAAATGCAGCATTAAATGCATGTGTTTCCAGACCACAGGTCATAGCCTCAGAATTGCAGGATGTTCTTTTAGGAAGGAGATGAGGAGAGAATTCCTTTAGTCAGAGGGTGGTGAATCTGTGAAATTATTTGCTACAGAAGGCTATGGAGGCCAAGTCAGTGGATATTTTTAAGGCAAGGATAGATAGATTCTTGATCAGTACGGGTGTCAGAGGTTATGGGGAGAAGGCAGGAGAATGGGGTGAGGAGGGAGAGATAGATCAGCCATGATAGAATGGCGGAGTAGACTTGATGGGCCAAATGGCATAATTCTACTCCTATTCCTTATGACCTCGGACTTTCTCTGCCAACTGGTTACAGAGAGCCATAGTTGGAGTCTGGGAAAAGATTCCTGCTCGACTGATCTCCCTGTCAAAGACAGAAAGCTGAGCAACGTAAAACCAGCAAATTACCTCAGAAAACATGCAGACAACCACACAGTGTGTTTGGAGGCCTCCTCTGTTTCTGTAACTATAATAGAGATTTTAACACTTAGTTTAAAGAAGATTATTTTCTTGGAAATTAAATTAAGCAGAGGGAATGTTGCTTCTTGACATGCCAATGCTTTCAAAAATACTTTCCAACACACACTCAATAATAAGAGTGAAAATAAAATTTTCACGCTTAATTTACCGAATAGTGTTTACTTAACGAATAGTGAAAGGCTTGGATAGAGTCGAGGTGGAGAGGATGTTTCCACGAGTGGGAGAGTCTGGGAACAGAGACCATAGCCTCAAAATACAAGGACGTACATTTAGAAAGGAGATGAGTATGCATTTCTTTCAGTATTTGAATCTGTGGAATTCATTGCCACAGAAAGGTGTGGAGGCCAAGTCAATGGATATTTTTAAGGTGGGGATTGATGGATTCTTGATTAGTACGGGTGTTTGTGACTATGGGGAGAAGGGGTTGAGAGGGAAAGATAGATCAGCCATGATTGAATGTTGGAGAAGACTTGATGGGCTGAATGGCCTAATTCTGCTCCTATCACATGAACATATGAACTTAACATTCAAACTGATTAGGGGTCTTAGCTTTCAGATGATGGAAAATATTTTCCAATGTTGATTAAAATAAAATGCTCTTTTGTATGTTTTGCATGATGCTAAGAACCTTTTGAACTAAACTGTGTTTTCACTCACAGGACGAAGTTGAAAGATGCAAAGCTCTGGGCCGAGGGAAGGTGATACCACGTCAGTGTTCGTGGCTAGTCCTGGTTTATTGTTCAAAGCAGCTTCCTTGTTTGAGAAAGGATCAGGTTCTCAGAGGCCCCTTGCCTTTGGAGGAACAAGACTGGGCATTGTTAGCTTTTAATGGGTTGCAGACCACAATTAATTGGATAAGGTTGCTGAAACAGTAAATGAGGGAATATGGTTGCAAGAGCCATAGAAACATAGAAAATAGATGCAGGTGCAGGCCATTCTGCCCTTCCAGCCAGCACCGCCATTCAATATGATCATCCAAAATCAGTACCCCGTTCCTGCTTTCTCCCCATATCCCTTGATTCCATTAGCCCTAAGAGCTGAATCTAAAGGGCCTGTCCCACTTAGGCGACTTTAGGCGACTGCCAGGAACTAGTGATAATAGAATTCAACTACGACACCTGCCGACAACCTACGACAGCACCTACGATAGCAAAAATTGTCGCCACTGTCGCCAAAAAATTCTCAACATGTTGAAAACTTTGTGGTAGTCACCTGTAGTCGCCCAAAAAGTCGACAGGCCATTAACTCTCCCTTGAAAATATCCAGTGAATTGGCCTCCACTGCCTTCTGTGGCAGTTAATTCCACAGATTCACAACTCTCTGGCTGAAAAGGTTTTTTCCAGAAATCAGTCCTAAATGGCCTAATACTTATTCTTAAATTGACCCCTGATTCTGGACTCCACCAACATTTTCCTACTAACATTTCTCATAACTGCATGCAGAAAATTACAAGGTGCTAGCTGTAATTACTTTAGAGTGTATTAAGACAAAGCAAGTAATAGAAGAGCCAATGTCAAAATGTCATTGTTTAGGATGGAACTGCAGATGCTGGTTTACACCGAAGGTAGACACAAAATGCTGGAGTAACTCAGCTGGACAGGCAGCATCTCTGGATAGAAGGAATGGGTGATGTTTAGGTTGAGGCCCTTCTTCAGGCTGTTTGAGTGTGTGTATGAAGGAGCAAGCTAGCACCTATAAGCCCAAGATAGACACTACATGCTGGAGTAACTCAATGGGTCAGGCAAGATCATTGGAAAATAGGAATTGTTGACTTTTCGGGGTACAGCGCGGAAACAGGCCCTTCGACCCATCAAATCCGTGTCGAGCAGCGATCCCGGCACACTCACACTATCCTACGCATACTAGGGACAATTTACAATGTTACCAAGCCAATTAGCTGACAAACCTGTATGTCTTTGGAGTGTGGGTGGAGATCCCAGGGGAAAACCCATGTGGTCATGGAGAGAATGTACAAACACCAAACCGACAGCAGCCATAGTCAGGATCGAACCTGGGTCTCTGATCCTGTAAGGCAGCAACTCTAGCGCTGCACCACTGTGCCACCCAATGTTCCGTGGGCATTAACGGACACATCTTGGTCAGCATGGACAAATTGGGCCATGCTGTATGACTCTATTATTGATTGCAGTGAATCATGTGATTAGAATATTTTTCAGCAGAGAACACAAAAATTACATCTTGGTAAATAAAGCTCTCTATGCAACTCACCCTAAAGGTTATTGTAATGATTGTATGGCCACTGGTACAGGAAAACTAAAGGAAGAAAGATTGGAACCAATTTTACATGAGTACCCAGTCTTTAGTTTAGTTTAGTTTAGAGATACAGCTTGGGAACAGTCCCTTCGGCCCACTGAGACCGCACTGAGCAGCAGTCCCCGCACACTAACACTATTTTACACACACTAAGGACAATTTACAATTTCACATAAATCAATTAGCCTACAAACCTGCACGTCTTTGGAGTGTGGGAGGAAACCGGAGCACCCGAGGAAAACCCACGCAGGTCACGGGGAGAATGTACAAACTCCGTACAGACAGCACCCATAGGCAGGATCGAACTCGGGTCTCCGCCGCTGTCAGGCAGCAACTCTACCGCTGCGCCACTGTGTCACCAGTTTTTCTTCTTTGGCCCGGTTTCCAGCGTACTGCTGATGACATTCCACTTGAATTCCATCGGGAGATTGCAGGTCACCATTCACATCGTTTGTAACTTTTTTTTAAACCAACTGGAAAATCTTATTATCAGTTGCAACAATTCCAGAAAACAACTACTGGAGAACTGCTGGTTCAGCATTATTACATTTATGATTTGATCACAGTGAGTAGTTCTAAAAATGCCCAGCAGGCTATCAAGGGTATTTTATGTTCTATGATCTGTTTATAGGTTTAGTAGTCAGCAAATATAAATTATTATGAAAGTGTTACCGCAACTGCAAAACTCATTGTATTGATATTACAATATGGGTGGCACGTTGGCGCAGCTGTAGAGTTGCTGCCTTACAGCGCCAGAGACCCGGGTTCGATCCTGACTATGGGTGTTGTCTGTGCGAAGTTTTCCCCCTGACCTGCTTGGGCTATCTCTGAGAACTTTGGTTTCCTCCTACACTCCAAAGACGTACAGGTATGTGGGTTAATTGGCTTGGTATGAATGTAACTTGTCACTAGTGTGTGTAGGATAGTGTAAATGTGTGGGGATCGCTGGTCGGCGCGGACTCGGCGGGCCGAAGGGCCTATTTCTGTGCTGTATCTCTGAAGTAAACTAAACTAAACTAAATATGCCCCATTATGACCATTTAAAATAATTTAACTATAAATGATGGTCACGTTCAGCAAGGTATTCAGAATCAGATATATCTACCACACTCTCTATATGTATGAGGTATACACTTCTCTCCACGCCTGTTTTTGACGTATGTATTATATTGTTTGCCTGTCGTGGTTGACTAAGTGTAACTCGGGCCTCAGAGCTGGGGATTTTGCCCTGGGAGGACATTAATGTCAGGTTACTTATTTGGAGGATTCTTTTGAGTTCTCTCCAGTGCCTTTACGATGGCACAAAAATACCCCCTATTGCCTGCCACTTTAATTCTTCACCCAAACTAACCTTTGATCTAATTTTTAGTAGCATTGGTAAATATCTTCCACTATTTACGATGAAGATGCCAGAGCTTGGGGGTCTGAGCTACAGGGAGAGGTAGCGCAGGCTGGGACTCTCTTCGGGTAGATGCACAGAGCTTCTTGCCCAGACTAGGGGAATCGAGGCCCAGAGGACATAGGTTTAAGGTGAGGGGGGAGAGATTTAATTAGAATCTGATGGGTAACTTCTTGAAGATTCAAGATTCTTGAATCTTGAATCTTGAACTTTTTCACGCTAAAGGTGGTGGGTGTATGGAACAGCTTCCGGAGGGGCCACAGGCAGGGACTATTACAATGATTAATAAACAATTAGCCAGGTACATGGATAGGACAGGTTTATTGGGATATGAGCCATATGCAGGCAGGTGGGACAAGTATAGATGGGGCATGTTGTTCGGTGTGGGCAAGTTGGGCAGGGCCTGTTTCCACACTGTATCACTAAGAAGGAACTGCCGATGCAGATGCAGATGCAGAACCTTTGGTTACACAAAAAAGCTGGAGAAACTCAGCGGGTGCAGCAGCATCTATGGAGCGAAGGAAATAGGCAACGTTTCGGGCCGAAACCCTTCTTCAGGCTGATCGGGGGCGGGGGTGGGTGGGGACAAGAAAGGGAAAAGGAGGAGTAGCCCGAAGGCTGGGGGATGGGAGGAGACAGCAGGGGGGCTGAGGAAGGGGAGGAGACAGCAAGGACTAACAAAATTGGGAGAATTCGATGTTCATGCCCCCGGGGTGCAGACTCCCCAAACGGAATATGAGGTGCTGTTCCTCCAATTTCCGGTGCTGCTCGCTGTGGCCAAGGAGGAGACCCAGGACAGAGAGGTCGGAGACGGAGTGGGAGGGGGAGTTGAAGTGCGGAGGTCAGTTTGGTTATTGCGGACCGAGCGGAGGTGTTCGGCGAAACGATCGCCCAACCTCCGCTTGGTCTCACCAATATAGATCTGCTGACATCTAGAGCAGCGGACGCAATAGATGAGGTTGGAAGAGATGCAGGTAAACCTCTGTCGCAGAACCTTTATTGCTGACACTTGCCTCCAGCTGACAGCTAGTCTATTGGGGAACCTCTTTGCCTGCGGTCATCTGTTGCCGGCTCTGTGCTGTCCTGGATTTTTCTTGCCTCCAATGCCACCCACCACCCCAAAATCAGTCTGATGAAGGGTCCCGACCTGAAATGTCGCCTATCCATTTTCTCCAGAGATGCTGCTTGACCCGCTGAGTTACTCCAGCACTTTGTGTCGACCCTTCGATCTATCTATCCTTGGCCTTTGACACTGTTGCGCCAACACTCAATGACTACGTGAGAGATTGTGTCTCCTTTTCCATCCAGCCACATTCTAGCCTTCCGGGGTTAACATCAGAATTTACAACAGCAGCAAACTCACTTTCTCTGTCTGTAACAGAATTGGCGATGTTTACTCCAAGTCGGCTGCCCATGATATTGGCTCAGATTTTCTTCCTCTATTTGCACAGCTCGACCACTACCAACCACCACCAGTCTCCACTGCCCACGTTGCACCAAGGTGTGTTGATTGGGGATCGGCCTCTACAGACATCTGCAGACCCACAAGTAGCCAACCCTATGGTGAGGAGAGGACAGTCATACTCATTTCGAGTGACCGCTGATGATGATGAATCCTACCTTTCACAACATTTACATTCCTTTGTTTGTATTCTCACTTTGTGGACTTTGTGGAAGATGCCAATCCCAACCAAGGAACAGCTACCACCTGGTCACAGGTGTGACTGGAAGATCTGGAAGTCCCTCAATAGGCTTCGTACAGGGATGGGACGATGCAAGACCAATATGAGCAAATGGGGCTAAGCAGATACGGCAGACATGGAATGGGAATGTGGAACATCTGTACAACCCATGCCACACCTACTAAGGCCCACTTCCTGGTGAACAATGCTGCCTGGAAGAATGCTGCAAACGAGAAGGCTGTCCACTGTGCAAGAGCCTGGCCCAACATTTGAAACATAGTTGATGGACACGAAAGAAGATTCTCACTTTTTAATTATCCTCATTTCATACTTATCCTTTAATTTCTTCTCTCTAACTGCCTCAATTAACCCACGTACTGGGAGATTTCTGCAACTTCTCTCCACAGAAAACAGGCATTGGCAAATTGGAGATACTCACTTTGTTCATACTCATAGTAGGCATTGACTACAAAACACATGAATAAATAAACTGATGAAGATAATGGGTTATTAATGTTTAGAGTTTTGTCCGAGTCAGGTTTAATAGTAAGATTAAACGAGAACTTACCAGTTCGAAGTTTGATCGTTATTTTATGAGGAGTACATTGAGGGAATACGTGAAGAACCCCGCCAGGACGCATGCGTGTCATTCTTCAAAGCAGCGCTGTGAAATCAGAGATAACTGTAATGACTGAACATAGTAAGACTAGACAACAAAATACCAGTTGAGTATATGATCATGGGTGGGAGCGGAGTTCCCTCAACGTACTTCTCAAAAAATAATGATCAAACTTCGAACTGGTAAGTTCTCGTTTAATCTTACTATTTTACTTCGGAGTCACCTGAGTGACTACGTGAAGATTTCAAAGCTCTGTGATTTCATGCCGTGGAAACGAGTCCATGCATCACATCTGCCTTAATGACTGTGGGAGGAATTGTGTCAACATAATTTAGACATGAATCCGACATTGAAATCCATGATAAATTTATTAACACCAAAGTATAGCCCCTATTTATGGGGTAAAATTATATTACAGAACTTAAAATTGTTTTTGAAAACGTTCCAGGTTTAATTACTGGTTTATGATAAAATAATTGGAATGTTTTTTCCCTTGACCATCCTGCTGTCTTGAGGATTTGATCCATTGGTACATCCAACTGCATAGCTGCCGATGTAGCTGCAGCCCTGGTGGAATGAGATTTAAAAATATTAGTATCCACCCCAGCCTGTATTAGAACCTGTTTCAGCCATCTTGAGATGATCTGGACCGTCACTTTTTTGTGCGGTTGCTTGTGGCTAATTAAAAGTGCCTTCTCATTGCCTCTGATGATTTTCGTGTTCTCCATATATAACAACAAATGTCTTACTGTACAGAGACGATCATCTGTCGGGTAAGACCTAAATTCTATATTGAGGCCTGCTGATCCCTGTCTGTTCTGCTTGACTAATTCATAAATATGAAACGTTATATTTCCAGATGAAGAAGTCATGTTGTTCAGTCTTAATTTATGTAACGACTGTACCCTTTGTGCCGTGACCAAAGCCATTAGCATGACTGTTTTCAGTGTCAGTCTTTGTACGGACAGAGCTGTTGCTGGAGACCAATTCCTTAGCATAGTCAGGACAATACTCACATCCCATATTTGAGAGTACCTGGTTCTTGGGGGATTGATATTAAAAATTCCCCTCATAAGTTTTGTTACCAGTGGGTGAGTCCCAACAGAATGATGCTCTGTTCCTTGCCATAGATATGTTGACAGGGCACTTCTGGCGCAGTTGATGGCACTATAACTGAGCCCCTCATCATAATGGAGGCCTGCCAGGAAATCCAGAACAGACGGGATGTTCATATCTCTGTAGGTGATGCTGTTTCTGTGACAATACATCTCCCATTTCCTGATATATACCAGATACTGTTTTTTGGTGAACTGTCTGTGGGCCGACGAAATTATGGTCACTGTTCGGCCGTCAGTCCCAGCTGTAGTAGAGGTATTTTTAGACTCTACAAATGAATAAGTTCATATAGTTATGACATGGGTGGCTATCCCTTGTTACGGGATGAACCAATAAATCTGGTCTATTCGGGATGGTGATACATGGTTTTAATGTTGAGTATCACAGGGAACCATGGTTGAGTAGGCCAATCGGGTACTTCCAAAATACCAGACGCAGAGTCTTGCTGTATTTCCCTTAATACCCGACTGATGAGGCAGAAAGGAGGGAATGCATAAATAAACAATTTCCCCCAATGCAGCGAAAATGCATCTGTCGCCGCTGCCCCAGGGTCTGGTTCTCACGAAACATAGTTTGATAACTGGTGATTAAGTCTGGATGCAAATAGATCGATATCTGGTGTCCCATACCGTGCTGTAATATCAGCAAATACTTTTTTATTCAACATCCATTCGGTGTTTTCATTAAATTTGCGTGACCTGGTGTCTGCCACTAAATTTAGTTTACCTGGTAGGCAAGTAGCTGATATCCAAATATTTCTCTGGATACACCATTGCCAAATTGTATTAGCCAGATTGTCACATGATGTCGATTTGTTTCCACCCATGTGGTTGATATATGCTACCACGGTGCTATTGTCAATCTGCAGTCTAACATGCTGGTGATATGACCCAGAACAATATGACTTTAGGCCATGGAATGCACCCAACATTTCCAGGTAGTTTATGCCCAGTGTTTGTAATAATGATGCCTCCTGTGCATTCCATCTACCGCCACAGCTGGAGATGGAATTGGTAGCACCCCAACCAAGTGCACTGGCATCAGTTTGTAGCACCATAGAAGGGTTGCTGATAATGATTGGATTGGAACAATGCCGAATGTTATCTATCCACCATTTTAGTTCCATTATAGCTTCGATTGGTAGCTTCATTGGTCTGTCAAAATAACCAGCATTAATTTTGAGTGCTCGTATTTTTGCCCTCTGTAAATTTTGGTAATGTAAAGGTCCGAATTCTGTGGGTGGAAAAACAGCCACCATTTTGCCAATTACTTTTGCTACCAATCTGATGGACGGTTTACTGATGTCAATGAGGTTATTGCAAGACTCTATTAAATCTATATCCTTTCCCTTTGGCAAAGTCACCGACATGTGAACTGAGTCAATGGTGAACCCCAAATAGTCCATAGTAGTGGAAGGTGTAGTTTAGATTTAACTGGATGGATTATAAACCCCAGTTTTTCAAATAATTGTTTTGTGGCTGTTACAGTTTGTCTGGCCAATTCCAAAGTTTTGCCCACAATAAGTATGTCATCTAGATATGCCATGACCATGTGTTTTCGTTTCCGCAGAAACGCTAGGGCTGGTTTCAAAATTTTTGTGAACAGCCTGGGGGCTGATGTTAACCCATTTGGCAGCGCTCTATACTGCCACTCCTGTCCCATCCAGTTGAATTTTAAGTAACATCTGTGGTCACCTCGTATAGGCACTGAATAGTAATCATCTTTTGAGTCGATGCTAGCCATGAAGTAACCTTTGGAAATCAATTGTTTTGCAGTAACAAAGGTATCCATTTTGAAATGAATATATTGTACAAATGTATTCAAATTGGTCAAATCTATGATGATGCGACAACCACCATCTTTTTTGTTTTTGGTAAAGATATTGGACACAAATTCCAGCGATTCTTGTTAGGACTTTTCAATTACCCCTTTTGCGTAAAGCTGCTCCAGTTCAGCATACGCTTCTGATTTTTCTTTAGCTGAAAGTACGAACATTCAGTTCGGTACATGCTGAACTGGGGGAGGGCCATATTTGTGTATAAATTCTATGGTATATCCCTGGATACTGCTTAGAATATAAGTGTCGGTAGTTAACATACTCCATGCATCCAGAAAGAAGTGTAATCTCCCCCCAACCTCCATACTCCCTGCAATTTGTAAGGAACCAGACCCACCTACCTCCATAGTTACCAGTGGCAGGTTCATTTCTTTTTGTAAATCCTTCGTGGAGGTTGAGGCGCCGGTGTCTGGGTTTGTGGTTGGGTTGGCGTTGGAGGTTTGCGCATCTTCCAAAAAGGCCGGTCTGGGCCATGGCCTAAAAAAGACTCATGTTCGGTGTACCGGGCCTTTGAGCTTTCACCAGTTTGTCTTGTTCTACTGGTGGGTGCGTAAGGGTGCTGTTTATGGCCGTAGTAGGTTTTTGATGATGTCGCTTTTATGAGTCCCAGGGTTTTTGCCTCCTCATCGAGCTCCTTGACTTGCTTGGATAGGTTACCTCCAAATAGTAAAATTGGTGGTTTTACATTTCCAGGTTTGCACAGACCTGCGAATTTCAGGTTTAGAGCAGGTCGGATGGTACTCTTCCTGATGCTCTTTATGTCATATTGTGTGTTGCAAAGCAGTGCCAGTGCATCCTGTTGGTCCTGCGACATGTCCTTTTCATCTACTGTGCGGGTGAAAGCTGTTATTCCCGCTGTTAGGAGCTTTAGTACTTTTTGGAGTTTGACATCCATGCTTCTAACGCCTGCTCCGACATGTTTCCATATGCAATTATTTACAATGGGAACATTCGGGGATATACAGTTACCCAGTGCCAAGTGTCTTGCCATGGTGTCAATCACAGCCTGTTCCTGTAGCTGCTTAAAGGACATATAATCTATAATGGCAGCTAGTTTTTGTTCCAGGTTTTAGCCAGTCTGGTCTGGCTATATGAAGTTGGACACCATGTCCAGTAGATTTTCACGTTCCTGCACCCCTTGCATACTCGATTTCTGTTCTGCAAACCCCTCTTCGGGGTCAGCCCAGAATTGACCCCCAGTACTCTCCTCTGACGAGGGAGATGCACTGTGCAACACTACAAGAGGTGCTGCTGTGGGTGTAACATATTGCCCACAGTGACTGGACTCCATCTCCCGGAGCCTGTCACGTTGGAGTATCTGCTCCACAAGCCGCTCCATCCGGCTCCAGCGCTCACAGTCGCTGGCTGCTCGCGGCTGCTCTAAGTCAGACTCATCTGAGTCAACGACTTTGTTGGTCTTTTGTTTTGCCTTACCGCCCGGCCGCGGTGTAGATCTGGCCGGTGCGGGGGCGAAGTCGGGCATAGCTGTTCCCATTACGGGTGATTCATGTGCCGCTGGCCGCTGCTGGCTGCCCGCTACTCCGCGGTCCTCCCCCGCCAGCTTTGTCGCAGCCCTCGTTGTTTTCTTGGACTTGTCCATTGACTCCCCACCTGTAAATCAGTATGGGAACAACACAAAAGACCGCAGAGTATCTCTTACCTGCAGGTTCCGGCTTTTAAACTTGCCGCTGCGGGGGAACGTCGTTCCACCCCGCCTGACTGTTTCGCAATGCGTGTAGCGATATGACATGCATGTGTCCTGGCGGGGTTCTTCACGTAGTCACTCACGTTACTCCGAAATAAAATAGCCTGATGGCTGTGGGGAAGTAGCTATTCCTGAACCTGGTCGTTGCAGTCTTCAGGCTCCTGTACCTTCTACCTGAAGGTAGCAGGGAGATGAGTGTATGGCCAGGAAGGTGTGGGTCTTTGATGATACTGCCAGCCTTTTTGAGGCAGCGACTGCGATAAATCCCCTTGATGGAAGGAAGGTCAGATGTTATCCAACCTTTGCTGCATATTTCATTACATTTCAATTTTTCAACATCTGTAGTAAAGACTTTCAGAGTTTAGGCTTTGGACTTTAGAGATACAGCACAGAAACAGTGATAAGCCCGTACACTAGCACTATCCTACACACACGATGGACAATTTACAATTTACAGAAGCCAATTAACCTGAAAACCTGTACGGAGTGTGGGAGGAAACCGGAGCAACTGGAGAAAACACACACAGGTCACAGGGAAATTGTACAAATTCCATACAGACAGCAATGGTGGTCAGGATCAAAGCCTGGCCTCTGGCGCTATAAGGCAGCAACTCTCCCGCTGCGCCAATGTGCAGCACTTTGATTTTTGTTCAAGTTTTCTGTGCATTAAATGCCTCATACGAATGTTGAGCTCAGCAAGCAATGTTTATTTTGAATTAACAATTGTGTACATTTTGATATAATTTTATAACCTAATTATTTTTTGTTTTGTTCAGCCTGCATCGACCATACACTCAGAGTTAAAATTATTCATTTGAAATAAAAATTCCTCGCAGTGCTCACCAACCAGTACTCATCAACCAACACTCAGTAAATGTGAATAACAATCAAAAGAACTGCAGATGCTGAAAAATTGAAATCATGCTATGCTCTCCCAAAGAAACCAATCTGAAGAAGGGTCCTGAACCGAAAGGTCACCTATTCCTTTTCTCCAGAGATGCTGTCTGGCCCGCTGAGTTACTACAGCTTTTTGTGTCTATCTTCGGTTTAAACCCGCATCTGCAGTGCCTTCCTACACAAAACAATAGTTTTGCTTAGTTCAGAGATACGGCGTGGAAACATGCCCTTCGGCCCACTGAGTCCACACTGACTAGCGATTACCTGTACACTAGTTCTATGTTGCACAGTAGGGGCAATTTACAGAAATCAATTAACCTATTGTACGGGCAACCGCTGGTCGGCATGTCTCGACTAACCTGCACGTCTTTCTAATGTGGGAGGAAACTGGAGCATCCGGAGAAAACCCTCATGGTCACAGGGAAAGTGTACAAACTCCATACAAACAGCAACCCTAGTCAGGATTGAACCTGGGTCTCTGGCACTACAAGGCAGCAACTCTACCGCTGCGACACCGTGCCGCCCTCCCTGAAATTATTGTTCTTAGGCGTCCACAATCCCACAAATGTAACATTCAGTTACAGGTTGGACCCTTTGGCACTAATTGTATTGAATCAAACCCTGGAATTTTAATTGTTTCGCCTATTTAAAGGGATGATTTAAATGCTGAACAATTCGGCTTAATCAATTATGTAATTCCCACTGGCTTACTTAAAACCAAATCTTTTTCTGTTATACACATGTTCATTATTAGCTGTACCTGTCAGCAGTACGTTAGAATTATCCTTTTTCTAATCTGCTTTCTATTTCCTTGCTTCAGACATTTAATTAGCCATAGCAGCAAAAGGTAATCAATCTTTTTCCTGATCATTACTTGCCTAATTGTTTTGCATCATCAGGAAACATAATAATATGAGAATGATTCTATATCAATCATGAATTTCTAATGAGTATTGCTGGTTATTATTTTACCAGGCACCCTGTTCTGCATAGACCCCCCGTTGATTTTATCTCTAAACTACCTTCGTCCATCCAGCCAATTTGTAATTTCTGAAACAAGTGGGTGGTATGGTTGGCCGGTCTTTCTGATTGCTGTTATTCTTACCTGAGGGACTTCATAAAATGGCTTTTTGAAAACTCAGTTTATGCAATCACAGCTGAATAATTTCTGCACCACTTTAGTTAATTAGAATCATAAAGCAATACAGTGTGGAAACAGGCCCTTCGGCCCAACTTGCCCACGTCCCATCTACACTGGTCCCACCTGCATGTGTTTGGCCCATACCCCTCCAAACTGGTCCTATCCATGCCCCTGTCTAAATATTTCTTAAACGTTGCAATAGTACCAGCCTCAACTACCTCCTCTGGCAACTCGTTCCATACACCCACCACCCTTTGTGTGGCAAAGTTACCCATCAGATTCCTATTCAATTTCTTCGCCCTCACCTTAAGCGTATGTCCTCTGGTTCTCGATTTCCCTGGTCTGGGCAAGAGCCTGTGTGTCTACACGATCTATTCCTCTCATGACTTTATATACATCTATAACCTTCCTCAGAGATTCCTGTGGGTTTATAAGACTTTATCTAAGTGTGCATGACAGAAGGTTTGGGCGGATAGGTGCCAGCCACAGGCAGGTGGGACTAACTCGGTTAGGCAGCTTATCGGTGTGGAAGAGTTGGGTCAAAGTGCCTGTTTCCATGAGTTATAGCTCTAATTCTCAATGGACATTGTCACCGGCTCTTTGTGGTGAAGCCTGGCTTGGTGACAAGTTGCAACATACATGGATGTCATTACCTGAGAGAATCCAGGACAAGCTCTTGTACGAACAGCTGACAAAAAGTTACCAAGCTGCCTGCCAGAGCTTAGCTGGCTGTCAGATGGCAGCAAAACAATTAAGGACAATAAGCAGACCATGGATGACACAAAGCTGGGTGGCAGTGTGAACTGTGAGGAGGATGCTATGAGGCTGCAGGGTGACTTGGATAGGTTGGGTGAGTGGACAGATGCATGGCAGATGCAGTATAATGTGGATAAATGTGAGGTTATCCACTTTGGTGGCAAGAACAAGGTTAGATTATTATCTGAATGGTGTCACATTATGGAAAGGGGAGATGAAACGAGACGTGTGTCCTTGTACATCAATCATTGAAAGTAAGCATGCAGGTACAGCAGGCAGTGAAGAAAGTGAATGGCATGTTGGCCTTCGCAGCGAGGGATTTGAGTAAAGGAGCAAGGAAGTCCTACTGCAGTTGTACAGGGCCCTGGTGAGAGCACACCTGGAGCATTGTGTGCAGTTTTGGTCTCCTAAATTAAGGAAGGATATTCTTGCTATTGAGGGAGTGCAGTGTAAGTTCACCAGGTTAATTCCCAGGATTGCGAGCCTGACATAGGATGAAAGAATGGATCGACTGGGTATATATTCACTGGAATTTAGAAGGATGAGAAGGAATTTTATAGAAACATATGAAATTCTTATGGGATTAGACTGGTTAGATGTGGGAAAACTGTTCCCGATGTTGGGGGAGTCCAGAAACAGGGGGTCACAGTTTAAGAATAAGGTTTAGGTCATTTAGGGCTGAAATGAGGAAAATAATTTTAAATAATGAGGAAAATAATTTTCCTCATCTGTGGAATTCTCTGCCACAGAAGGCAATGGAGGCCAATTCACCAGATATTTTCAAGAGATAGGTAGATAAAGCTCTTGGAGAGCAACGGAATCAAGGGATATGGGGAGAAAGCAGGAACTGGGTATTGATTTTGGATGATCAGCCATGATCACATTGAATGGCTATGCTGGCTCGAAGGGCCGAATGGCTTACTCCTGCAACTAATTTTTATGTTTCTACGTTTCTTTGACAAATCGCACCCTGGCCACTTCCTCTTTTCCCCTCTCCCATCAGGCAAAAGGTATAGAAGTGCAAAAACGCACGCCTCCAGATTCAGTGACAGTTTTTTTCCCAGCCGTTACCAGGCAATTGAATCATCCTACCACAACCAAAGAGCAGTCCTGAACTATTATCTACCTCTTTGGTGAGCTTCGGACTATCTTTGATCGGACTTACCTGGCTTTATCTTGCACTGAACTTTATTCCCTTATCATGTTTCTATACACTGTATACGGCTCAATGGTAATCATGTATTGTTTTTCCGCTGACTGGATAGCACGCAACAAAATCTTTTCACTACACCTCGGTAAACGTGCCAATAAACTAAACTGAACTGAGCAGATCATTAAAAACTAATGGTATGTTTAACATAGAACATAGAACATAGAACAGTACAGCACAGAAACGGGGCCTTCGACCCAAAATGGTTTTGCTGAACAAGACATCAAGTTGATACTAATCTCCTCTACCTGCACGTGATCCATATCCCTCCATTCCCTGTACAACTATGTGCCTGTTTAATAGCCTCTTAAATGCCACTATCGTATCTGCCTCCATTACATTTCAAAAATCAATAGAGGCCCAGGGAGCCGTTGGTGCGAGGGGAGGAGTACCTGCGCTGTAAGTATAAAATACATCGCGGGGCTTGTTTTCACAGAGGCCCAGGGAGCCGTTGGTGCGAGGGGAGGAGTACCTGCGACCAAAATCAGCAACGTTCCAGAGAAGGAGTCTGGGGGAAGCCTCTGATTGGTGGAAGAGGACCGGGTTTACATTTTTACACTTCTACCTTCAGGTTAAGGATTCTGGGAGTTGAGTGTACAGTATTTATTAGTAACGTTTAAAGGATAAAGTTTTGTGTTTTTTAATATTTAATATAGTTAATTTGGGAGTAAGATATGTCAGTGGAGATTGGCCCCGTGGTTTGCTCAGCCTGCAACATGTGGGAGATCAGGGATATGGTCGGTGTCCCTGGTGACTACGTTTGCAGGAAGTGTGTACAGCTGCAGCTCCTGGCAGACCACATTGAACGATTGGAACTGCGGCTGGATTCATACTGGAGCATCCACGATGCTGAGAAAGTCGTGGATAGCACGTACAGCGAGTTGGTCACACCGCAGGTAAAAGGTAAGAGGACAGAAAGGGAACGGGTGGCCAATAGCCAGCAAAGCAGTAGGCAGGTAGTGCAGGAGTCCCCTGCGGTCATCTCCCTCCTAAACAGGTATACCATTTTGGATACTGTTGAGGGAGATGGCTCATCAGGGGAATGCAGCAGCAGCCAAGTTCATGGCACCATGGGTGGCTCTGCGGCACATGAGGGGGGGGGGAAGAGTGGAAGGGCAATAGTAATAGGGGATTCAATTGTCAGGGGAATAGATAGGCGTTTCTGCGGCCGCAAACGAGACTCCAGGATGGTATGTTGCCTCCCTGGTGCAAGGGTCAGGGATGTCACTGAACGGCTGCAGAACATTCTGGAGGGGGAGGGTGAACAGCCAGTTGTCGTGGTGCATATTTGCACCAACGATATAGGTAAAAAAAAGGATGAGGTCCTACAAGATGAATTTAGGGAGCTAGGAGATAAACTTAAAAGTAGGACCTCAAAGGTAATAATCTCTGGATTACTACCAGTACCACGGGCCAGTCAGAGTAGAAATAGGAGGATATTGCAGATGAATACGGGGCTTGAAAAATGGTTCAATGGGGAGGGATCCAAATTTTTAGGGCATTGGAACCAGTTCTGGGGGAGGTGGGACCAGTACAAACAGGACGGTCTGCACCTGGGCTGTAATGGAACCAATGTCCTTGGGAGAGTGTTTGCTAGTGCTGTCGGGGAGGATTTAAACTAATGTGGCAGGGGGATGGGTACAAGAGCAGAGAGGCAGGGGGGTGTAAAATGAGGGTAGAAGCAATAGGTAGCAAGGTGAAAAGTAAAAGTGGCAGGCAGACAAAACCAGGGCAAAAATCAAAAAAGGCCACTTTTCAACATAATTGTATAAGGGGTAAGAGAGTTGTAAAAACAAGCCTGAAGGCTTTGTGTCTCAATGTAAGGAGCATTCGTAATAAGGTGGATGTTGAACGTGCAGATAGCCATGAATAATTATGATATAGTTGGGATCACGGAGACATGGCTCCAGGGTGACCAAGGCTGGGAGCTGAACATCCAGGGATATTCAATATTCAGGAGGGATAGAGAGAAAGGAAAAGGAGGTGGGGTAGCGTTGCTGATTAGAGAGGAGATTAACGCAATGGAAAGGAAGGACATTAGTTTGGCGGATGTGGAATCGGTATGGGTAGAGCTGCGAAACACTAAGGGGCAGAAAACGCTGATGGGTGTTGTGTACAGGCCACCTAACAGTAGTAGTGAAGTTGGAGATGGTATTAAACAGGAAATTAGAAATGCGTGCGACAAAGGCAAACAGTTATAATGGGTGACTTCAATCTACATATAGATTGGGTGAATCAAATTGGCAGGGGTGCTGAGGAAGAGGATTTCTTGGAATGTATGCGGGATAGTTATCTAAATCAACATGTAGAGGAACCAACGAGAGTGCAGGCTATTTTAGACTGGGTATTGAGTAATGAGGAAGGGTTAGTTAGCAGTCTTGTTGTACGTGCCCCCTTGGGCAAGAGTAACCATAATATGGTTGAGTTCTTCATTAGGATGGAGAGTGACATTGTTAATTCAGAGACAATGGTTCTGAACTTAAAGAAAGGTAACTTTGAGGGTATGAGACGTGAATTAGCCAAGATTGACTCTAAAAGGGTTGACGGTGGATATGCAATGGAAGACATTTAAAGACTGCATCGATGAACTACAAAAATTGTTCATCCCAGTTTGGCAAAATAATAAATCAGGGAAGGTAGTGCATCCATGGATAACAAGGGAAATCAGGGATAGTATCAAAGCGAAGGATGATGCGTACAAATTAGCCAGAAAAAGCAGCATACCGGAGGACTGTGAGAAATTCAGAGACCAGCAGAGGAGGACAAAGGGCTTAATTAGGAAAGGAAAAATAGATTATGAAAGAAAACTGGCAGGGAACATAAAAACTGACTGCAAAAGTTTTTATAGATATGTGAAAAGAAAGAGATTAGTTAAAACAAATGTAGGTCCCTTGCAGTCAGAAACAGGTGAGTTGATCATGGGGAACAAGGATATGGCGAATCAATTGAATAACTACTTTGGTTCCGTCTTCACTAAGGAAGACATAAATAATCTGCCGGAAATAGCAGGGGACCGCGGGTCAAAGGAGTTGGAGGAATTGAGTGAAATCCAGGTTAGTCGGGAAGTGGTGTTGGGTAAATTGAATGGATTAAAGGCCGATAAATCCCCAGGGCCAGATAGGCTGCATCCCAGAGTACTTAAGGAAGTAGCTCCAGAAATAGTGGATGCATTAGTAATAATCTTTCAAAACTCTTTAGATTCTGGAGTAGTTCCTGAGGATTGGCGGGTAGCAAACGTAACCCCACTTTTTAAGAAGGGAGGGAGAGAGAAAGCGGGGAATTACAGACCAGTTAGTCTAACATCGGTAGTGGGGAAACTGCTAGAGTCAGTTATTAAAGATGGGATAGCAGCACATTTGGAAAGTGGTGAAATCATTGGACAAAGTCAGCATGGATTTATGAAAGGTAAATCATGTCTGACAAATCTTATAGAATTTTTCGAGGATGTAACTAGTTGCGTGGATAGGGGAGAACCAGTGGATGTGGTGTATCTGGACTTCCAGAAGGCTTTCAACAAGATCCCACATAAGAGATTAGTATACAAACTTAAAGCACACGGCATTGGGGGTTCAGTATTGATGTGGATAGAGAACTGGCTGGCAAACAGGAAGCAAAGAGTAGGAGTAAACGGGTCCTTTTCACAATGGCAGGCAGTGACTAGTGGGGTACCGCAAGGCTCAGTGCTGGGACCCCAGCTATTTACAATATATATTAATGATCTGGATGAGGGAATTGAAGGCAATATCTCCAAGTTTGCGGATGACACTAAGCTGGGGGGGCAGTGTTAGCTGTGAGGAGGATGCTAGGAGACTGCAAGGTGACTTGGATAGGCTGGGTGAGTGGGCAAATGTTTGGCAGATGCAATATAATGTAGATAAATGTGATGTTATCCATTTTGGTGGCAAAAACAGGAAAGCAGACTATTATCTAAATGGTGGCCGATTAGAAAAGGGGAGATGCAACGAGACCTGGGTGTCATGGTACACCAGTCATTGAAAGTAGGCATGCAGGTGCAGCAGGCAGTGAAGAAAGCGAATGGTATTTTAGCTTTCATAGCAAAAGGATTTGAGTATAGGAGCAGGGAGTAGGGAGCAGTTGTACAGGGTCTTGGTGAGACCACACCTGGAGTATTGCGTACAGTTTTGGTCTCCAAATCTGAGGAAGGACATTATTGTCATAGAGGGAGTGCAGAGAAGGTTCACCAGACTGATTCCTGGGATGTCAGGACTGTCTTATGAAGAAAGGCTGGATAGACTTGGTTTATACTTTCTAGAATTTAGGAGATTGAGAGGGGATCTTATAGAAACTTACAAAATCTTAAGGGGTTGGACAGGCTAGATGCAGGAAGATTGTTGCAGATGTTGGGGAAGTCCAGGACAAGGGGTGACAGCTTAAGGATAAGGGGGAAATCCTTTAAAACCGAGATGAGAAGAACTTTTTTCACACTGAGAGTGGTGAATCTCTGGAACTCTCTGCCACAGAGGGTAGTCGAGGCCAGTTCATTGGCTATATTTAAGAGGGAGTTAGATGTGGCCCTTGTGGTTAAGGGGATCAGAGGGTATGGGGAGAAGGCAGGTACGGGATACTGAGTTGGATGATCAGCCATGATCATATTGAATGGCGGTGCAGGCTCGAAGGGCCGAATGGCCTACTCCTGCACCTAATTTCTATGTTTCTATGTTTCTAATAGGATTTGAAGTAAAAAATATTTTCCCACCCAGCTAGTGAGCGGCCAATTTCTTCCCCACACAACCTGATATGAAGATATGAAATTCACCCCAGGACAAGCAAATCTAATTTCCATGATGAGTGAGGTAATACTCGCCAGTGTCAAAGAAACCTAAAGTTTCATCCAGAACCTATTGTGTTTGCTGCTGGCTTTTTAATCATTTTGCCTTCCACTTGCAAAGTCATAAGGAATAAGAAGAAGGGTCTCGACCCTAAACATCACCCATTCCTTCTCCCCAGAGATGCTGCCTGTCCCGCTGAGTTACTCAAGCATTTTGTGTCTATCTTGGGAATATAATCAACTTATTTTCCTTGTTCTCACAATCTATACACGAGAACGGAAGAACTGGAGGTAGGAGAAAGCTATAAAGACCCTCAGGCCTGTTTGACTATTCAGGAGGATATTGGGTATTCTGATCTTGGCCTCCGTTCTAATCTCCTGCCTGCTTCTCACAACCCATTGATTTCCCTGTTGCCAAAACATTTGCGTCTCTCAGTCGGAATACATTCAGTGATTCAACCTCCGCAGCTCTCTGGGTTACAGGGTTGCAAAAAATTCATCACGCTCGGAGGGAAGTTCAATCTTGCTGATGAAGTTACTCTCACAGCAGGCGGGGGAGGGAGTTCCAAGATTCAGGTCCGGCAACAATGAAAGCTTTCCAAATCAGGATGACTGAAGAAAGGTCTCGACCCGAAACGTCACCCATTCCTTCTCTCCAGAGATGCTGCCTGACCCGCTGAGTTACTCCAGCAATTTGTGTCTTATCTTTGGAGATTTGGGAGGTGCGGATGGAGTAATGGCAATGACATGGTGCACACTGCCAGTGGGGTTAAATATTACAGGCACTTCATATGTTCAAAAGTTTAGGAGCAGAATTATGCCATTTGGACCAACAAGTCCACTGTGCCATTCAATCATGGGCTGATCTATTTTCCCTTGCAACCCCATTCTCCTGCCTTCTCCCCATTACCCCTGATGCCCTAACTAATGATGGCGCATTAGTCAAGTGGGTTGCTTTCTTCTGGATAATGATGCTCCTTCGGAGAGTTGTGGCACTGCACTTACCCAGGCAATATGGAACAGAGAACATAGAGAAGTACAGCATAGGAATGGGCCCTTCAGCCCACAATGTTTGTGCTGAACATGATGGCAAGGTAAATTAATCTCATCGCCTGTACATGATCTATACTCTATTTCCTGAACTTCCGTGTGTCTATCAAAAAGACTCTTAATACCACTGTTGTATCTGCCTCCACTGTTGTATCTGCCTTCTCTGGGGTGGGTTCTGGGGCGAATTTCATATCAGGTTTCCTGGGGAAGAAATTGGTCGCTCACTAGCTGGAGTGGGAAATCAAAAATCTGACCCACACATCTCCATGAAACTTTCCACCTCTCACCTTACAGCTATGCACTCTATTTTGTTTAGTTTAGAGATACAGCATGGAAACAGGCCCTTCGGCCCACCGATCCGCATCAACCAGCGATCCCCGCACATTAACACCAGGTTACACACACTAGGGACAATTTACACTTATTCCAAGTATACAAACTCAAGCCAATTAACCTACAAACCTATACGTCTTTGAAGTGTGAGAGGAAACCGCAGGTCTCGGAGAAAACCACGCGGTCACGGAGAGAACGTACAAACTCCATACAGACAGCACCCGTTATCGGGATCGAACAAAGGTCTTTCGAGCTGCAAGTGCTGTAAGGCAGCAACTCTACAGCTGTGCCGCCCTTGTTGGTCAATTTCCACCGATTGAGAAAGGTTCTGACTGTCTTCCATATCTATGCCTCTCATAATTTTTTATGCTTCTCTCAAGTTTCCCCTCAACCTCTGATGGTCCAGAGAAAACAATCTATGTTTATCCAATCACTCCCTGTAGCTGGAACTCTCTAACCCAAGTACCATTCGACAAGTCTTCCCTCAACCTCTGACCTTCCAGAGATGTGGAGAGCATTCCTTTACATTCCCGACGTGTCTTGTGGATGGTGGAAAAGGCTTGTGTAAATGACCAGTGACAGGATACCAGTTTCTACTCCTGAAACAACTGTACTCATGCAACTGATTTTATACTCATATAGTCATACAGCATTGAAACAGGCCCTTTGGCCCAATTCACCCATGGTGACCAAGATGCCCCATCTAATAAGCTGGTCCCATTTGCCCACATATGGCCCACATCCCTCTGAACCTTTCCCATCCATGTATCTATCCAAGTATCTTTCAAACGCTGTTTAAGAAGGAACTGCAGATGCTGGAAAATCGAAGGTAGACAAAAGTGCCGGAGAAACTCAGCGGGTGCAGCAACATCTATGGAACGAAGGAAATAGGCAACGTTTCGGGTCCTGGGCCTCTTCCATGGCCAGAGTGAGCACCACCGGAAATTGGAGGAGCAACACCTCATATTGGCAGTTTGCACACTGGCGGCATAAACATTGACTTCTCCAATTTCTGGTAGCCCTTGCCGTCTCCTCCCCTTCTCAGCTCTCCCTCAGCCCTCGGGCTCCTCCTCTTCCTTTCTCATTTCTTCTCCCTGCTCTCCCCTACCCTACATCAGTCTGAAGAAGGGTTTCGGCCCAAAATATTGCCTATTTCCTTCGCTCCACAGATGCTGCTGCACCTGCTGAGTTTCTCCATCGCCTTTGTCTAACTTTCAAATGCTGTTGTGGTACCTGCATCAACCACCTCCTTTAGCAGCTTCTCTTGTTGTTATGTATGATGAATGGAGTGTCAATGATGAAGCAGCTGAAGATGGCTGACACAAGGATGTTGTGCTGCCCTAGAGATGATATAAATGACAATCACATTCCCTCTGCCACCCCACATATACTCCTATTCTGAAACCTTGCCTCCATCTAGATATTCCCCTGAAAGGGGACCATCCTCTTAGCTCCGACCTATCACACCCCTTCGGAGTATATTACATTTCAATAAAAATCATCTTTCATTCTGAACTTGTGGCGGTGGTGAAGCCTCGCAGGTCGACCCGTGGTTGATGGTCGACGATGGCGTGGAGGACCGCCGTGAGGGGGGAGGGGAAGAACAATGGAGGACCCGGAGTGAGGGGAGAACAATGGACAATGGGGAGGGGACAAAGGACAATGGGGACCTGGCGTGGGGGAACAGCTGTGAGGGGGTGGGAACAAAAGGGGGAGCCAGCGTGCTTTGTAACTGTCAGCGCTGTAGGTGGCCGCTATTTGTATACATTGGGCATGCAAACAAAGAATTTCACTGTGTCTTGTCACATGTGACAATAAAGTATTTCATTCCATCCAACTCTAAACTGGGAAACCAACCTGCTTAATCTATCTTCGTAAAACAACCACTTTGGAATGAACCTCTTAATTTAGTTTAGTTTAGTTTAGAGGCCTGGAAACAGCCCCTTTGGCCTACCGGGTCCATGCCGACCAGCGATCACCCCGAACACTAGCTCTATCCTACATACCAAATCCTGACCTTTACCAAAGTCAATTAACTTACAAATTTGTACGTCTTTGGAATGGGGGAGGAAACCGGAGCACCCGGAGAAAAATCACTCGTTCACGGAGAGAATGTACAAACTCCGTACAGACAGCAACCGTGTTCAGGATCGAACCTGGATCTCCGCTGATACAAGGCAGCAGCAGCTCTACCACTGCGCCACCGTGCCGTATTTAATTGGCTCCAGTGCAAACATATGCCTCATTAAATCGGGAGACCAAACTCAAAGAGTTACATTGCAATCTGTAAAGCACCACCTTGACACTGCAGGCAAATTAACTGGCTCATAAATACCAGGTTGCTCCTTGTGCTCAATCCTGGATGTATATTTGGCATTCTTCACGACCAAGACGCCAGATTGCATTATTTTATTACTCACTCAGTTATTTATCTGAAGCAATTCCATCCAGAAACAGAAGAACAAATAAAAACACAATGGCAGGAAGGATTTCAAGCAGGGAACAGAGCAAGGAAAGTAATTTACAGGAATGCTGAATAAACAAAATGTCTTGTATTGTGGTTGGTATAAATTAAATCCATTTTAAAGAAATTCAGCTGCAAAAAGCAAGAAGGTGCAACAGTGGTCTTATTACAATAACTTGGAAAGTAGCTTTAAATCATGATTTTTTTTTTCTCTCTCTGTGTTTTTGCTCTGGGCAATTGTGCTTTAAATATTTATAAATTCCATTATTAACCAGCAATGCTGTTAAATTGGTTTAAAGGTGTGACCACTTTGCCTTTCCACCAGTTTGCCTATCCCTGAAGCTGAAGTTAGCAAGACAAAAATCACCTGGAACATTAAACCACTTAATGAATGTACTGATTATTGAGAGGGACTTGATTCAGAGAGCCAGAGTTCTTATGTGTAGGAAGGAACTGCAGATACAGGTTTAAAATGAAGATAGACACAAAAAGCTGGAGTTAACTCAGCGGGACAGGCAGCATCTCTGGAGAGAAGGACCCTTCTTTGGTCTCGAACTGAAACGTCACCCATTCCCTCTCTCCAGAGACGCTGCCTGTCCCGTTGAGTTACTCCAGCTTTTAGTGTTTATTGCCAGAGTTCTTATGTTTCCACCTTTTAAGTAATTCTTACCCACATTAGAGTAAAGCTGGAAGTTATTGCTTTCACTTTTACTGCAACTTGCTTCTGAATTTTGAGCTTTAAAATGTATTAGTATTGAACTCCTTTGTTTAGTTTATAGCCACATGTACTGAGCGGAGGCCGTCGTGGAGACTGCAGAAGCCTCAATAGGCCCGACCATGGGTGAACAAGAGGACGAGGACTGGACTTTGTTGCCTTCCCTCACAGTGGGAACCATTGTGGGGGATGTGTTTATGTTCAATGTTAAATTCTTTAATGTTGTGTTTTATTTTTATTGGTGTGCTGCAAATGGCAACTCAAATTTCACTACACCATTGGTGTATACGACAATAAATGTTCTTTGTCCTTTGAGTTACAGCGAAGAGCTTTTGTTGCATACCAACCAGTCAGTGGATTGTGTTGCAGACGTAAGCCCAACAAAACAGAACAATCCTGCCACCGTTTACTACAATTTTTAATTCTAAACATTTCCAGGCAAAATGCTAGAAATTGAAATGGTAGAAATGCAAATCAACGTCACTTATTGAGTCACGTTTCACACTCTCCACCCAGCACGTGCGCAATGTGAGTTCGGAGCGCAATTTGCCTTATTACAGAAAGGATGTGGAGGATTTGGGAAGTTTGCAGAGGTTGTTTACCAGAATGATGCGTGGATTGGAGGGTATTTAGCTACAGGGAGTGGTTGGACAGACTTGGATATTTTTTTTTTTGATGGGAGACCTGATAAAGTATATAATGTTCTGAGTGGGAGGTATGAAAACAAATCTGGTATGAAAACAAATCAGAGCCAACACTGATGACCATGGAATGGTGGAGCCCACAATGGTACAATGTTGGTTGTGGAAGAGGTGAGAACGAGGTGATATGAACAGTTTTTCCCTCTCTAGTTTCCATCTCCCCTGACTGAAGAAGGGTCTCAATCTGAAACATCACCTATTCCTTCTCTCCAAAGATGCTGCCTGTCCCGTTGAGTTACTCCAGCATTTTGTGTCTATCTTCTATGCTTTTCTATGTTCTATGCACCAATTCATTTGTTTAGTTTTCTACCTGAAGTTTCACAGGCATGGAAACATACAACCTCATCAACCTGCAGACAACCGTCTGAGGAAGGGCCTCGAAACATCAGAGGTGCTGCCTGTCCCGCTGAGTAAAGGGGCTGTCCCACTGTGGCGACCTAATTCCCGAGTTCAGAAGAGTGCCTTCGACCTTCAAGCTCGAGATCACTCACCTGGAAAACCTCGAGCTGGATCGACCGTCCACGTTGAAACCGCGAGCTGGATCGACCGACCGCACATACACGCACACACACACACACACACACACACACACACACACACACACACACACATCGCAAAGGCGGGGGCCAGGGAAAGCGGGGGAGCGCTGTCTGAAATTCACACCCGCGATGAAGAGGAAGGTAAACTGCTGCCGCAGTGTGCGGTAAGTCCTTTAGAGAGTGCGGGGGGGGGGGGGGGGGGGGGGGGGGTGGAGGAGAAGTGAAGGGGAGAGAGGGGGAGAGAGGGGGGGAGAAGAGAGAATGGGGGGAGAAGTGGGGGGGGGAGAAGGAGTGGCAACACTTTTAAGAAGTTTAATAAAGTTTAGCGGGCATTTTACCTACTGGTCGGTTTTCCTTTGTCCTGAAAACTCCAATGAGCCAATTAAAATGCCCGGTCAGCGAAGGAGATGGCCTATGGCTGCCCTCGACAGCCTGTAACTAAATAGTGACCCCACTCCACTGCACTACGAGTCAAAAAGAACCATGCCGACCAAATTTTACTCGCGGAAAATTTTTCAACAAGCTGAAAATTGTTCCGCGACTTTGCTGAGGCCACGAGTATTCGGGATCTTCCCTCGAGCATGGAGGAGAGTTCCAGTGACCTCATAGGACCTCCTAGGACCATGTGTCGACCATGCTGTGAGTTTGACTCGAGGGCAGACTCGTCTAAACTCACAGATTTGGTCGCCGCAGTGGTACAGTACAGCCCCTTTACTCCAGCATTTTGTGTCTATCTTCGGTTTAAACCAGCAACTGCAGTTCCTTCCGACACAGTAGACATTTGAATTTACTGTACCTAATTGCACACACCTCTCATTCTGTTCAGGCATCAACCATAAAAAACAGAAGTGTTTACGATCAGACATATAAAAATGCTTCCTGGTCTAGGATTGAAAAGCTAATTCCCGGTCGGCTAGAATGTGTGCACTGCAATAGTAAAGTGTGACTTTAGTGTTTTATCAGCTGATAGCCTAAATCATATTGCAACAGAGAAATGGATGCAAATGTTTTGAACTCCCTTTTTGCTTGGCCCATTTTTTTAAGGATTGATTAACAATGATGAAGGTATTGCACTAATCACTCCTTCAAATTATTTCCCTCCTAGTGAGGCCAACACAATTTTTGACCTTGCCACATCTCTCAGCAAATTATTCATACATCTTGGCTACAAATCTCTGTAGCTGTTTTCACTGTGGATTAAGTGTCAATATAGATTTAATACCGGGGAGTAATTTACCTCGAGCAGTGTGCTGAACTGGAAAGGGATGTGGATAGGAACATTTGAAAGGGATATGTGCCAAACGCAGGCAGGTGGAATGACTGTAGATGGGGTATCTTGGTCGTGGTGGACAAGTTGGGATGAAGTGCCTGTGCTATAAGACACTATAGCTATAATTATACTCAATCTATTCATATTTTGTTTGTAGAGTCAGAGATTCATACAGCTTGGAAACAGGACCTTCGGCCCAACTTGGTTGGATAGGAGCTGGTTCCTGCAACCACATCTTCCATTAAAAAATTATTTTAATTGCTCAGTGTGGCACTACCGATGACACTGCTTCCCTCCCAGACGGGCAACAGCAATCAAGGCACAAGAATAAAACCATCTGGATGTTCTCCATCTCGTCACACACAAACATAGCCTTGGAAATAGGTGCCCATGTGTTTCATCATCATTGTCTAAATACTTCACTCCACTTGGTAGCACTGCAGGAGTGCTAAAGGACATCAAGCTCACCACATTAATTGTTCTTGCAAAGTTCAAATCAAACCAATCCGTTATAAATAGAAGGAGCAGAATTAGATCATTTGGTCCATCGAGTCTACTCCGCCAGTGAAATCATTTTGAAGCGATGCCCTCTGGTCTTAGACTCTTCCACATGTGGAAACATCCTTTCCACATTCACTCTATCCAAGCACTTTATTATTTGGTAAGTTTCAATGAGCCACCCCCCACCCCCCATCCTTCTAAACTCCAGCTAGTGTAGGCCCAGTGCTGTTGAACGCTCATCATGTGTTAACCTAATCATTCCTGGGATCATTCTTGTAAACCTCGTCTGGACCCTCTCTAAAGCCAGCAAACATTTCCTCAGATGGGCGGCCCAGAACTGTTCATAATACTCCAAATGCAGTCTGATCAGTGCCTAATAATGCCTCAGCATTATATCCCTGTTTTTATACTCTAGTCCTCTCGAAAAATAATGTTAACATTGCATTTGCCTTCCTTACTACCAATATTGCATTTCTTGTCACCAATAAAGTTTTTTAGTGTCAGGGATTATGGGGAGAAGGCAGGAGAATGAGGTTGAGGGGGAATGATGGATTAGCCATGGTTGAATGGCAGAATAGACATGATGGGCCTAATGGCCTAATTCTGAATAAGATTCAACTGGGAAAATCATAAGCAAAATACTATATAGAATCTGGGAGTGGTGATCACCAGCATGTGTGAGACCAAACAACAAAGCCCACCAAATTTGGGTGGCACAGTGGTGCAGCAGTAGAGTTGCTGCCTTACAGGGCCAGGGACACGGGTTCGATCCTGACTACAGGTGCTTGTCTGTACGGAGTTTGTACGTTCTCCCCATGATGGCGTGGGTTTTCTCCGAGATCTTGGGTTTCCTCCCACACTCCAAAGACATACAGGTTTGTATGTTAATTTGCTTGGTATAAATGTTAATTGTCCCTAGTGTGTGTAGAATAGTGTTAGTGTGCGGGGATCACTGGTTGGCGCGGACTTGGACTCGAAGGGTTTGTTTCTGCGCTGTATCTCTAAACTAAACTAAAATAAAATCTCTACTAGATTAAATAGTTTAGGAGGTTAAACGGTTAATTAAAATAGCTGTCTGTAACTGCTGCAGTGTTTCATGAATGCATTCAATCACCATCTTCTCAGGATTGCCAATAAATGCTGCTCTGGCCAAGGACACTCAGATCCCATGTAATGATTTTTGAAAAAAAATCATGACGCAATTCTGCTTATCGAATCCGTCAGGCAGGTAAATATACCATTGTCGTTAAGTTTTGCTGTCGGAGAGGGTTCAGAGGAGGTTTACGAGAATGATCCCAGGGATGATTGGGTTCTCAGATGATGAGCGTTTGACGGCACTGAGTTTGCACTCGCTGGAGTTTAGAAGAATGAGGGGGGACCTCATTAAAACGTACAGAAAAGTGAAAGGCCTGGATAGAATGAATGTGGAGAGGATGTTTCCACTAGTGGGAGAGTCTTGGACCAGAGCCCACAGCCTCAGAATAAAAGGATACACCTTCAGAAATGAGGAGGAATTTCTTCAGTCAGAGGGTGGTGAATCTGTGGAATTAATTGCCACAGACGGCTGTGGAGGCCAAGTCATTGGATATATTTAAGGCAGAGATTGATAGATTCTTGATTAGTACGGGCATCAGGGGTTATGGGGAAAAGGCAGGAAAATGGGGTTGAGAGGGAGAGATAGATCAGCCATGATTTAATGCAGGAATAGATTTGATGGTGTAATTCTGCTCCTCTGACTAATGAATTTACGAACTATGCGTAAATGTACTAGCTTTCCGAACAAAAAATATTTTCTCAAATTTACCCCCACATTTTTCAAAAGGTTATCTTACTTGGATATAGATATAGATCGATTGTTTTTGCCACAACACTCAGTTTTACCAGATGATTTTGTGTCAGCAGGATATGATAGAGCAGCAGCCAAGGGAACTTGTATTGAACACTACGTAGAC
The DNA here is from genome assembly GCF_028641065.1 of Leucoraja erinaceus. NCBI lineage: Eukaryota > Metazoa > Chordata > Chondrichthyes > Rajiformes > Rajidae > Leucoraja > Leucoraja erinaceus. The sequence continues at coordinate 79,712,473 of NC_073381.1, forward strand.
AAAGGAGGGGCTAGACTGTTGGAATAGAATTTCTGGAATCAAACCGGGAAAGTTGTCAATGCCAGAAAGGCTAACGTTGAAACGGTGCGGCACGGTGGTGCAGCGGTAGAACAACTGCCTTACACTGTCAGAGACCCAGACTCCAAAGACGTGTAAGTTTGTAGGCGAATTGGCTTGGTATAATTGTAAATTGTCCCTAGTGTGCGGAGGATAGCACTAGTGTGCGGGGATCGCTGGTCATAGAAACATAGGAAATAGGTGCTGGAGTAGGCCATGCAGCCCTTCGAGCCAGCACCACCTTTCAATATGATCATAGTTGATCATCCAATATCAGTATTTAAGAAGGAATTGCAGATGCTGGAAAATCAAAGGTACACAAAAATGTTGGAGAAACTCAGCGGGTGCAGCAACATCTATGGAGCGGAGATAGGCAACATTTCAGGCTGAAACCCTACTTCAGACTGAGTCTGAAGAAGGGTTTCGGCACGAAACGCTACCTATCTCCTTCGCTCCATAGATGCTGCTGCACCCGCTGAGTTTCTCCAGCATTTTTGTGTACATCCAATATCAGTATCCTGTTCCTGCTTTTTCCCCATATCCCTTGATTCCGTTAGCCCTAAGAGCTATAGCTAATTTTCTCTAGGGTCGGTGCGGGCTCGGTGGGTCATCTCTAAACTAAACTAAAGTAAACTCAATTTCAATGGGTTGCTGTCTTTACTTGAAGTAATCTGTGTGATGAATGTAATCCTTCAGTTCTCTAAAGTAGGATGTCCATGGGTTCTGAACCAGCGACTTATAAAGGAATGGTGGTGTATGCTTGCAGGTCAAGGTTGTGAAGGGGTTGCAGGGGAGTTGAAAGTGATTGCGTTCCCTAGTTCCTGCTGCCTTTGTCTTTCTAGCTGGCAGAGGTCATGGATTTGAAAGGCATTGTTGAGGAAGCTTTGACAAGTGTAGGAGCATTGAATAAGAATGAGGTTAACTGTCCAACTACATCATGATGTGTGTCTCAAAGTGTTGGAGATTTTATAGCAGGATGAGTCAGACTCAGAAGTTTAGTTTAGTTTTGTTTAGAGATACAGCACGGAAACAGGCACCCGTACACTAACGCACTATCCTATGCATTCGGAACAATTTACAATCTTTACTGAAGCCAATGAGCCTACAAAGCTGTGCGCATTTTTGAAAGTGGGAGGAAACCGGAGCACCTGAGGAAAACCCACGCGGTCATGGGGAGAACGTACAAACTCCAAACAGACAGCACCCGAAGTCAGGATTGAACCAGGGTCTCTGGTGCTCTAATGCAGCAACTCTACCACAGTGCCGGGTGGTATGGGCACCCTGGCAAACTGGCTCAGCCTGCCGCCCATCGATCTGTGGTGGACATGGATGGGCAATATTTCTGGTTGAGATCTGCAGGTTGGTTAGCTTTATCATATGTCATGGGGAGATTGTGAATAGCTGTTACTTAGGATGTTAGAGTGGGACACAGAAAAATGGAAGATAGTCAAGGGAGAGTCAGCACAGATACATGAATTGGAAATCATGCTTGATTACTTTATCAGCTTTGAGTTGGAAGCACTATGGAAATAGGGAAACGGTGGATATACTTAGATTTCCAAAGGGCATTTGATTATAATCATAGTGATACAATGTGGAAACAGGCCCTTCGGCCAAACTTGCCCAAATCGGCCAACATGTCCCAGCTACATTAGTCCCACCTGCCTGCGTTTGGTCTATATCCCTCCAAACCTGTCCTATCCATCCATGTGCCTGTCTCACTGTTTCTTAAATAGTCCCTGCCCTCTCAACCTCTTCCTATAGCTCAGACACTAGTCCTGGCAACATCCTCATAAATCTGATAAGATTTTAAAGGATTTGATGTCCTGCCAAGGTTATTGCAGAAAATTAAAGCTTGATGTGGATGAGGTAACGTCTGGGAACGGAGAAAAGATTGTCTGTTTGGTTTAGTTTAGAAACACAGTGTGGAAACAGGCCCTTCGGCCCACCGAGTCCGTGCTGGCCAGCGATCATCCGTACACTAACACAATCCTACACACTAGGGACAATTTACAGAGATCAATTATGCTACAAACCTGCACGTCCTTGGAATACGGGAGGAATCCAGAGCACCCAAAGAAAACCCGTGAATTTACAGGGAGAAGGTACAGACAGCATCTGTAGTCAGGATGGAACCTGGGCAAATTTACTACTGCACCACCTTGCCGCCCCCTCTGTCAGCATAAATGGACCTTCGTGTTCCTGGCAAGATGCAATAGGTAGTACGCTACATCGGTGAGACCAAGCGCAGGCTCGGCGATCGTTTCGCTGAACACCTCCACTCAGTCCGTCTTAACCTACCTGATCTCCTGGTGGCTCAGCACTTCAACTCCCCCTCCCAATCCCAATCTGACCATTCTGTCCTGGGTCTCCTCCATTGTCAGAGTGAGGCCCAGCGCAAATTGGAGGAACAGCACCCCATATTTCGCTTGGGTAGTTTACACCCCAGCGGTATGAACATTGACTTCTCTAACTTCAGATAGCCTGTGCTTTCCCTCTCTCTCCATTCCCTCCCGCTTCCCAGTTCTTCCACTAGTTTTACTGTCTCCGCCTACATTCTATCCATGTCCTGCCCACTTGGCCTACTCCTGCACCTATTTTCCATGTTTCTATGTTTAGCAGCCTCACGACTGATTTGGCAAATTGAGTTAGTGGGGAAAATATAAATTATTATTATAAATATAATAATCCACTTTGGCAAGGAAACAAGAACCATACTTTTAAAATAGTGCAGTTAGAGTGTGCAGGAAGGAACTGCAGGTGCTGGCTTACACTGAAAACAGACACAAAATGCTGGAGTAACTCAGCGAGACAGGCAGCATCTGGAGAAAAGGAATAGGTGACGTTTCAGGTGGAGAAGGGTCTGAAGAAGGGTCTTTATTTCCTTTTTCCTTTTCTAATCCTGTTCTCCAGAGATGCTGCCTGACCCGCTGAGTTATTCCAGCTTTTTGTGTCTATCTTTGGTACTGCATGCGTACTGGTCTCCTTAGTAAAGGAAGGACTTAATTGTTTGTAAGTAGTGTAGAGAAGGTATGCAAGATTATTATCTGTTATCTTGAAGTCATAAGGAATAGGAGTAGAATTAGGCCATTTGGCCCATCAAGTCTACTCCGCCATTCATTCATGGCTGATCTATCTCTCCTTCCTAACCCCATTCTCCTACTTTCTCTCCATAACCCCTGACACCTGTACTGATCAAGAATCATGTGAGGTTGTTCGGGATAGGTTGTATCCACTGGAGTTTAGCCGAGTGAGAGATGGCATGCTTTGAAACAGTATCTTGAGGGGTTTTGGCAATGTGTCACTATGACAGGTATGTTTTCTTTTGTGGGAGAATCTAGAATGAGTTGCTGTTTCAAAATAAAGGATTGTCCAGTTAAAACTCAGAGATTAGGTGAGATTATTACTTTCCGAGGGTCATGAGACTTTGGAATCCTATTTCCACTGACCTTTGAAGAGGAAAGTCTTTGAACATTTCTAAGGCCAGGGAAGAAAGAAACCTGAATATGGATGGGATGAAAGTTCAGTGCAGGTAAGTGGGAAGGTAAAGTTGAGGTTACAGTCAGACCAGTCTTGATCAAACCACCCCCTCTTGTTCCTGAGTTGTATCTTGGTATATATGGATGGAGGCCTGGATAGAGTTGATGTGGAGAGGATGTTTCCACTGGTGGCTGAGTCCAGGAGCAGACATCATAGCCTTAGAATTAAAGGACATTCCTTTGGGAAGAAGGTGAGGAGAAATATCTTTAGTCAGAGGGTGGTGAATCTGCGGAATTAATTGCCACAGAAAGCTATGGAGGCCATCAATGGATATTTTTAAGGCAGAAATAGATAGATTATTGATTAGTATGGGTGTCAGGGGTTATGGGGAAAAGGCAGGTAAATGGGGTTAGTGGCAAGAGATAGGTCAACCATAATTGAATGGCGGAGTAGACTTGATGGGCCGAATAGCCTAAATCTGCTCCTATCACTTATGCACCTGTATATGTTTGTGTGACCTGTCTTGCTAGGTCAGTATTCTTCCTTTAGCTGGCAACCACTAGGAGTTCCCTCGATATCCAGCTGTAAGCTAATATGTTTGTAACTTTGATACCGGAACATGACATCCAGATCTCATACCCAAACAGCTCTTGACTAGCTGTCAAAGCAAAAACACAGTTCTCTATTTTTACCTCACTTGCTTATTCCAGGCTGCAATGAGATGTTTTATAACATTGCCTGAAGGTCCATCCATTCCCACATTCGCCAGACCACCAATGCCATCTTTAGGATGGTGAGGGAATTCATCTAATGTTGATGTTCATTAGTTCACAAGTGATAGGAGCAGAATTAGCCTATTCTGCCCATCAAGTCTACTCCGCCATTCAATCATGATCTATCTTTCCCTCTCAACCGCAATCTCCTGCCTTCTACCTATTGACACCCGTACTAATCAAGATTCTATCTATTTCTGTCTTAAAAATATCCATTGACATGGCTTTCACATCCGTCTGTGACAGTGAATTCCACAGATTCACCACTCTCTGACTAAAGAAATTCCTCCTCATCTATTTTCTAAAGGCACATCATTTAATTCTGAGGCTATGACCTCTGGTCCAAAACTCTCCCACTAATGCAGTGTTTTTCCCCAGGTATCAAAAATGTGCTTCTTTAAACTGACAGTTACCCATCTGAGCCTCACTTCAACATGTTGGCCTTTCCCGGGAAACATCACATTTCTCACCAGAACTGGATCAACCGGTGACAGGGCCTGAATTTCTGCCCGCACTTGGACATACACCACTTGGACGTGATGTAGGAAAGGGGCTCCTTGTCTTGACAAAAGCTTAGTTCTGCATTGGGTACCAGTGCCTCAGGTTAAACAACCCAATTAAATCATGTAGATGCATCAGATAGTTAGTTCATTTACGCAGTGGCCCAGCAGTAGAGTTGCTTCCTTGAAGTGCCGGCTTAGATCCTGACTAATGTGTGCTGTCTGTAAGGAGTTTGTACGTTCTCCCTGTGACCGCGTGGGTTTTCTCTGAGTGCTCCGGTTTCCTCCCACACTCCAAAGACGTGCAAGTTGGTGGGTTAGAAACATAGAAACATAGAATATAGGTGCAGGAGTAGGCCATTTGGCCCTTCGAGCCTGCACCGCCATTCAATATGATCATGGCTGATCATCCAACTCAGTATCCTGTACCTGCCTTCTCTCCATACCCCCTGATCCCTTTAGCCACAAGGGCCACATCTAACTCCCTCTTACATATAGCCAATGGACTGGCCTCAACTACCTTCTGTGGCAGAGAATTCCACAGATTCACCACTCTCTGTGTAAAAAAAAGGTTTCCGTAAAATTAATTGGCTTCCGTAAAATTGTTCCTAGTGTGTAGGATAGAACTAGTGTACGGGGGTGATTGTTGGTTGACATGGAGTCGATGGGCCGAAGGGTCTCTTTCCATGCTGTTTCTCTAAACCAAACCAAACTAAAGTTTAGTTTATTGACATGTGTACCGAGATACAGTGCAAAGTTGTTTGACGCGTGCTATCCAGTCAGCGGAAAGACTACACATGATTATAATCAAGCTGTCCACAGTGTACAGATACAGGATAAAGGGAATAACGTTTAGTGTAATATAAAGTCCAGTAAAGTCCAAATAAAGATAGTCCACGGGTGCCGTCTGTACGAGAGTTTGTACGTTCTCCCCGTGACCTGCGTGGGTTTTCTCCAGGTGCTTCGGTTTCCTCCCATGTTCTAAAGACGTACAGGTTTGTAGGTTAATTGGATCCGGTAAAATGATAAATTATCCCTAGTGTGTAGGATAGTGCGAGTGAACGGGGCGACCACTGGTCGGCAGATTAAAGGGCCTGTTTCCTCGTTGTGTCTTTAAAGTCTAAAGTGTAAATACCCATTTTTATCACTTTTAGCCTCCTTTATAAAGGCACCTCGTTTAATTCTGAGGCTATGACCTCTGAGAAACCATTGGAGAGTTGCCAAAATGAGGATTATTGTAAGGATTATTCTTATTGTTGGGTGTGCACATACTGGGACTGATAAACTTTAATCTTGAGTTAATGGTTTCTCAGCATCACAGTTGCAGGTGTTTTAAATTATTGACCACATCCAATGGAGCATCTAAATAGGAACAGGGAAATCTTTTAATGTCCTTCAAGCCTGACTGTAAAATGAGCTGAAGGTTTATTTCTTCAACAACAGTTGCAGCCGTTGGTTTAGAGATGAGAAGGGCTTCGCTCATCGGAACATATGTCTGGCCGCACTGATCCACTCCCTATGTGTTCACCTGCACCTCCTCCAACCTCATCTATTGCATCCGCTGCTCTAGGTGTCAACTGCTCCACATCGGTGAGACCAAGCGTAGGCCTGGCAATCGTTTCGCCCAACACCTATGCACAGTTCGCATTAACGAATCCGACCTCCCGGTGGCTCAGCACTTCAACTCCCACTCCCATTCTGAATCCGACCTTTCTGTCCTGGGCCTCCTCCATGGCCAGAGTGAGTCCCACCGCAAATTGGAGGAGCAGCACCTCATATTTTGCTTGAGTAGTTTATTCCCCAGCAGTATGAACATTGACTTCCTCCAATTTCAGGTGGCCTTTGCTTTCTCTCTCCTTCCTCTCCCCATTCCCAGCTCTCTCACAGCCCACTGTCTCTGCCTCTTCCTTTCTTCTTCCCGCCCGCCCCCACCCCCACATCAGTCTGAAGAATGGGTCTCGACCCAAAGCGTCACCTATTCCTTCGCTCCATAGATATTGCCTCACCCGCTGAGTTTCTCCAGCATTTTTGTCTACCCACTCCTTATGTAGTTGGTTGAGTTTTGCAAATCAAGAATGGGATGTTTGCTGTAGTTTGAGCATTACTTCTGCATACTCGTGTGATTGGAATGCATTGTTTGTGTGTGTTGTGGTGCCCTGTTTTTCCTGTTTTTAGCTACCCTGCAGAAGGGTGGAATGGTGTAGCAGCAGTACAGTTGCTGCCTTGCAGTGCCAGAGGCCCAGGTTCAATCCTGACTACTGGTGCTGTCTGTACGGAGTTTGTACGTTCTCCCTGTGGCCTGTGTAGACTTACTCCGGGAGCTCCGCTTTAATCCCACACTCCAAAGACGTACAGGTTTGTATGTAAATTGGCTTCAGTAAAATTGAAAATTGTAAAATTAAATAGATAGTGTTAGTGTGCGGCGACCACTGGTCGGCGTGGAATCTGTGGGCCGATGGGCCTGGTTCCGCGATGTATCTCTAAACTAAACTTAATATATTTGCATCTGCTCCCTCCCTCTTTCAGCATTTTGAAAGGATTGGTTCTAAACTAAACTAAAGATGATTGAAGGTTTCTTTGGTTAATAGTCACAGACCTATACAGCACAGAAACAGGCCCTTTGGCTGAATTTGTCCATGCCAACCCAATTGCCCAACTGAGTGAGCTTCACTTGCCTGTGCCTGGCCCATATCCTTCCAAACCTTCCTTGTCCACATACTTTTGTGTGGACATCGGTCGCGTCCGGTGTGCGGCGTGACCGACGTCGCAGCGGCCTCTGCAGTCCGTCTGTCTTTATGTTATTGTCCTGTTGAGGGTATAGTTTGTAGTGGGTTTTTAAATGTGTATTTGTGGGGGGTGGGTGGTGGAAACTTTTAAATCTCTTCCCTGTACGGGGACCCGACCTTTTCCCTGTCGGGGCCTAGCACAGTGGAGCGGCCTCCAACTGGAACGACCTGGGGGCTCAAGTCACGGAGCCTGCGGAGCTGCGGACCTACCAACGTGGAGCTGGCCAGCTTCGGAGAGCATGGAGAGCTGCGGTGGCGCGCTGCTACGACCCGACTCCGGTGGATGGTGACACCGGGAGCTCGCGGGTCCCCGGTGGGAGACCGCTTTGCGGGCAACGGCAACAGCAACTTCTCCTGCCCAAATTGCGGGGTTGAAAGTGACCTGGAGCGGGGCCTTACATCGCCCTGGCGCGGCTTAAACAGCCGCGGGACTTGCTAGCGCCCGCCGGGGGATCCAACATCAAGACCCGGAGCAGGGCCTTACATCGCCCGGCGCGGCTTAATACCGCCGCGGGACTTGCTAGCGCCGGCCGGGGGCTCCAACATCAAGACCCGGAGTAGGGCCTTACATCGCCCGGCGCGGCTTTAAGTGGCCGCGGGACTTGCTAGCGACCGCCGGGGGCTTTGACTTTGACATTGGGAGAGGAATGGAGAGCAGGGGAGAGACAAGACTTTGCCTTCCATCACAGTGAGGAGGAGATTCACTGTGATGGATGTTTGTGTAAATTGTGTTGGTGTGTGTCTTGGTTCTTTTCTTGTTGTATGACTGCAGAAACCAAATTTAGTTTGAACTTCATGTGAGGTTCAAATGACAAATAAATGGTATTGTATTGTATATTTTATTGTATTGTACTTGTCCAAGCATCTTTTAAATTACATAATTGTTCTTGCTTTTACCACTTCCTCTGCCAGCTCTTTCCCGGGGGCAGAGGTGGATTCATGGGAGGTGGTCTTGGTGGGGAAGATGTTCCTCAAACTGCGAAGCATCTTGGACGACACAGCTCACCCCCTCCATGACGCACTGGTCAACCTGAGGAGCACCTTCAACGATAGACTAGTTCCACCAAGATGCAGCACACAACGCCACAGGAGATCCTTCTTCACTGTGGCTATCAAACTGTACAACCCTTCCCCCTTCTGTTTTGGAGTAGACTGAGATTGAGTGACTCTCCTCCCCCTTGGCAGATCAATTTCCCTCCTGGGATAAATAAAGTCCTATCATATCGTATTGTATCGTATATACCACTCTCTGTGTGAAAACGTTGTCCTTCGGATCCTTTTTAGATCTTTTGCCTCTCACCTTAATCCTGTGCCCTCTAATTTTAGACGCCCCTACTCTGGGTAAAAGGCGGGGGGCACCGTGTTATCTGTGCCCCTAAGAATATTATAAACTTCCATAAGGTCATCCTTCAGTCTCCTACGTTGCAGGGTCGATCGTCCCGACGGCGGGAGAAAAGGCCAAAGTGGGTAAAAGGTATTTGTCTTCCATCACTGTGGGGAATATGAGGTCACCGAAAAACAAGATGGGCGTGCTGCCTGCGTTGGTGGGGACTCAGAGGGAGTGCCGTGAGTGCAGTGATCTCGGTGTTTGCGGGGACATCGCGCCCGGAGTCTAGTGCGAGTGTAGACGGCTTTCTGACTGTTCGGGCAGACAGGGACTGCAGAGAGAGTGACAGCAGTCGGTACAACTCTGGTCACTTCACGGTGAAGGAGTGTGTGTGTGGCCCGGACATTAAACTGATGGCTGTGAGTCTCCGCTTATGCTGTGTGCCCAAGAGATTCTCACACGCCACTGCGGTGGCTGTTTATGTTTACATTTCTATGGAGTTTTGGATCTTGTTGATTTTTTGGTATGACTGTATGGTGAATCAAACGTCACCGTACCTCCATATACGTGACAATAAAGAACAATTGAACCATTGAAAAAAAGACCCAGTCTGTTCAACCTTTCCAGCTAACTCAAACCTTCCAGACCCAGTAATAGCTTTGTAAATCTTTTTTGCACTGTTCTCAGCTTATTGACATCCATCCTACAGCAGGGCGACTACAGTACTCTGAATGTGATATCCTGTACAGTTGCAAGATAATGTCCCAACTCTTGTGCTTAATTCACCTGACCTCGAGTGCTGCAGTGTGGAATTTGCATGCTCTCCCTGTGATTGATCTGGGTGCTCCGGTTTCCTCCCACATCCCAAACAAGTGCGGGTTAATTAGCCCTCTGTACGTTGCCTCTAGTGTGTAGGGAGTGGATGAGAAAGCAGGATAACATCGAACTAGTGCGAACGGGTGATCGATGGCCGGCGTGAACTCGGTGAGTGGAAGGGCCTGTATCCATGCTGTATCTCTGAAGCTAAACTAAACCTCTTGTCTCGTGGCTGCAAAATGTGGTTGTAGAATGAGATATTCATTTTCAGAAAATGAACCTTTTTGTATCCAAGATCAAAAGAACAGCCTTTAGATTAAATTAGATACAGTATCACAGATTACATTTCAATGGATGTAAAGAACATTTTATTCATTTTTATCCGGAGCAGTCAGAAAGCACCAACCATCGTTTTAGGCACTAGAGCAGGTTTCTGATCAGAACATTATTTACATCTGATGTGGCAACATCCAGAGACTGCAAGAGTGGTCGCCCTCTGGCCAGTTCTGGAGACCTTCAAGTATTGCAGTAAGTGTAGAAAGAATGAACTGCAGATGCTGGTTTACACAAAAGGACATAAAGCGCTGGAGTAATTGCGTGGTACCGTTGCTGCCGTATAGCACCAGAGACCCGGGTTCGATCCTGACTGCGGATGCTGTCTGTGTGTACAGATTTTTCCCGGGTGCTCCGGTTTCCTCTCACAGGCCAAAGTTGTACAGGTTTGTAGGTTAATTTACTTTGGTAAAGATTGTAAACTGTGTGTAGGATAGTGCTAGTGTGTGGGCCTATTTATGTGCTGTATCTCTAAACTAAACTAAACACAGCGGATCAGGCAGCATCTCTGGACAACATGGATAGGTAATGAAAATTCAGTCTGAAGTGGGGTCCTGACCCGATACGTCACTTATCCATGTTCTCTAGAGATGCTGCCTGACACACTGATTTATTACGGTAATTGCGCTGGGCAAGGCATCTCTCTGTTTTCTGTATCAGTTACAAGGCTGAGAAGGAGGCCAAAGATTCTGTGAACAAAGGAGAGAGTGCTGGAGGCAGCCAGCAGGTCAAGCAGCGTCTGTGGATTGAAAGTAGTTTAGTTTAGCTTAGAGATGCAACATGGAAACAGACCCTTCGTCCCACCTAGTCCACGCTGACCATCGATCACCTGTTCACGAGTTCAAAGTCCTACACGCTATGTAGGGACAATTTACAGAAGCCAATTAACCTACAAACCTGCATGTGTTTGAGATGTGGGAGGAAACCGGAGCAACCGGAGAAAACCCACACGGTCACTGGGAGAACGTGCAAACTCTACCGCTGCGCCACTGTGCCGCCACTATTTTGAATGTTCTTAGGCTTGTAAGATCTTGCAAAAGATCGCTTAAGAATGTTTTCGTCTTAATGTTTAAATGTTTTATATTTCATTCTTAATGGTTTACTGTATGTCGGGTTGTTACTTGCGAGCGGAGCACCAAGCCAAATTCCTTGTATGTGTACATACTTGGCCAATAAACTTATTCATTCATCATGAGAGCATGCAAACTAGACACAGACAAGCAACCTGAGGTCACGCTTGAGCCTGGGTCTCGACCGCTGTGCCACTGGACTGCCCGCTGTGGGCGTTTCTGGTTCAGATGGCGGTGTCAGTTGGAGGGTGTGAGCTGCGCTGCGCTGCGGGATATGTAGATACGTGAAGAACGTTGCCTTCTCTGATCATTCTGCTCCTCTCGGAAAGCACCACAAATGTCCGTGGTCATTTCTGGGACCTAGTACAGGGCGACCTTGGTGCATGGAAGCGGAGCGGGTGGCTGCGGGAGGCAGCAGTCGATGAGGTTGCAGAAGCCACTGGTTGTGGAGTTGGGGCAGGAAGACGAGGTAGCTGCTACAGGCCGGGTGAGCGAGCGCCAGCCTGCAGCAGTGGCAAGGAGCGGTGGAGGCTGCAAAATCAACCTTGTGTTGGGCCAGGCTGATCGCCACATAGTCAGTCCAGCGCCACGACACCCGGTCTTAAAGTGAGAACATAAGAAAAGCATATCTAATACACACCACGATTGTAAGTTGTAATAACGTGCTCGAACGTGGTGATGCAAATAGGTCGACTGGGCTTATATTCACTGGAATTTAGAAGGATAGAAACATAGAAACGTAGAAACATAGAAATTAGGTGCAGGAGTAGGCCATTCGGCCCTTCGAGCCTGCACCGCCATTCAATATGATCATGGCTGATCATCCAACTCAGTATCCCGTACCTGCCTTCTCTCCATACCCCCTGATCCCCTTAGCCACAAGGGCCACATCTAACTCCCTCTTAAATATAGCCAATGAACTGGCCTCAACTACCCTCTGTGGCAGAGAGTTCCAGAGATTCACCACTCTCGGCGTGAAAAAAAGTTCTTCTCATCTCGGTTTTAAAGGATTTCCCCTTTATCCTTAAGCTGTGACCCCTTGTCCTGGACTTCCCCAACATCGGGAACAATCTTCCTGCATCTAGCCTGTCCAACCCCTTAAGAATTTTGTAAGTTTCTATAAGATCCCCTCTCAATCTTCTAAATTCTAGAGAGTATAAACCAAGTCTATCCAGTCTTTCTTCATAAGACAGTCCTGACATCCCAGGAATCAGTCTGGTGAACCGTCTCTGCACTCCCTCTATGGCAATAATGTCCTTCCTCAGATTTGGAGACCAAAACTGTACGCAATACTCCAGGTGTGGTCTCACCAAGACCCTGTACAGCTGCAGTAGAACCTCTCTGCTCCTATACTCAAATCCTTTTGCAATGAAAGCTAACATACCATTCGCTTTCTTTACTGCCTGCTGCACCTGCATGCCTACCTTCAATGACTGGTGTACCATGACACCCAGGTCTCACTGCATCTCCCCCTTTCCCATTCGGCCACCATTTAGATAATAGTCTGCTTTCCTGTTTTTGCCACCAAAATGGATAACCTCACATTTATCCACATTATACTGCATCTGCCAAACATTTGCCCACTCACCCAGCCTATCCAAGTCACCCTGCAGTCTCCTAGCATCCTCCTCACAGCTAACACTGGCCCCCAGCTTAGTGTCATCCGCAAACTTGGAGATATTGCCTTCAATTCCCTCATCCAGATCATTAATATATATTGTAAATAGCTGGGGTCCCAGTACTGAGCCTTGGGGTACCCCACTAGTCACTGCCTGCCATTGTGAAAACGACCCGTTTACTCCTACTCTTTGCTTCCTGTTTGCCAGCCAGTTCTCTATCCACATCAATACTGAACCCCCAATGCCTTGTGCTTTATGTTTGTATACCAATCTCTTATGTGGGACCTTGTCGAAAGCCTTCTGGAAGTCCAGATACACCACATCCACTGGTTCTCCCCTATCCACGCTACTAGTTACATCCTCGAAAAATTCTATAAGATTCGTCAGACATGATTTACCTTTCGTAAATCCATGCTGACTTTGGCCAATGATTTCACCACTTTCCAAATGTGCTGCTATCCCATCTTTAATAACTGACTCTAGCAGTTTCCCCACTACCGATGTTAGACTAACTGGTCTGTAATTCCCCATTTTCTCTCTCCCTCCCTTCTTAAAAAGTGGGGTTACGTTTGCTACCCGCCAATCTTCAGGAACTACTCCAGAATCTAAAGAGTTTTGAAAGATTATTATTAATGCATCCACTATTTCTGGAGCTACTTCCTTAAGTACTCTGGGATGCAGCCTATCTGGCCCTGGGGATTTATCGGCCTTTAATCCATTCAATTTCCCAAACACCACTTCCCGGCTAACCTGGATTTCACTCAATTCCTCCAACTCCTTTGACCCGCGGTCCCCTGCTATTTCCGGCAAATTATTTATGTCTTCCTTAGTGAAGACGGAACCAAAGTAGTTATTCAATTGGTCCGCCATATCCTTGTTCCCCATGATCAACTCACCTGTTTCTGACTGCAAGGGACCTACATTTGTTTTAACTAATCTCTTTCTTTTCACATATCTATAAAAACTTTTGCAGTCAGTTTTTATGTTCCCTGCCAGTTTTCTTTCATAATCTATATTTCCTTTCCTAATTAAGCCCTCTCCTCTGCTGGTCTTTGAATTTCTCCCAGTCCTCCGGTATGCTGCTTTTTCTGGCTAATTTGTACGCATCATCCTTCGCTTTGATACTATCCCTGATTTCCCTTGTTATCCATGGATGTACTACCTTCCCTGATTTATTCTTTTGCCAAACTGGGATGAACAATTTTTGTAGTTCATCCATGCAGTCTTTAAATGTCTTCCATTGCATATCCACCGTCAACCCTTTTAGAATTAATTGCCAGTCAATCTTGGCCAATTCACGTCTCATACCCTCAAAGTTACCTTTCTTTAAGTTCAGAACCATTGTTTCTGAATTAACAATGTCACTCTCCATCCTAATGAAGAACTCAACCATATTATGGTCACTCTTGCCCAAGGGGGCACATACAACAAGATTGCTAACTAACCCTTCCTCATTACTCAATACCCAGTCTAAAATAGCCTGCTCTCTCGTTGGTTCCTCTACATGTTGATTTAGATAACTATCCCGCATACATTCCAAGAAATGATGAGAGGGTATCTTATAGAAACATAAAATTCTTAAGGAATTGGACAGGCTAGATGCAGGAAAAATGTTCTTGGGTGCTGGGGGAGTCAGCACCCAAGAACACCACTGGATCTGGACTCCCCCAGTTCTTCTGGGCTGGGGGAGTCCAGATCCAGGGGTCACAGTTTAAGAATAAGGGGTAGGCCATTTAGGACTGAGATGAGGAAAAACATTTTGAACATCACTTGATGTTTTCAAGAGAGAGTTAGATTTGGCTCTGAGGGCTAACGGAATCAAGGGATATGGGGAGAAAGTGTGAACGGAGTACGGATTTTGGATGATCAGCCATGATCACATTGAATGGCTCAAAGGGCTGAATGGCCTACTCCTGCACCTATTTTCTGTTTCTATGTTTCTATGATTCTTTGTGTGCTGTCACAGAAGTGGATCTAATGCTGTCCACTGCCAATGTTGCACTCTTGGACTTGTACATGATTCTACTCATGGGATGATTAGACTGGTTAGCACGCATAACATGCGGCAACACAAGCCGATAAACAAAGCGTGTGGTATGCGTGCCTTCTTTGGTTGGGGCATTGAGTATAAGAATCGGGAAGTCATGTGGCAGCTTTAATGGACTTTGGTTAGGCTGCATTTGGAGTACCGTGTACTTTTGGTTGCCCCATTACAGGAAGGATATGAAGGTGTTGGATAGGGTGCCAAGAAAGTTTACCAGAACGCCACCTGGATTAGATGCAATTAGCATGAGGTTTCACAAGCTTGAATTGTTTTCTCCAGTGTGATATGAGGCTGAAGGGAGACCAGATAGAAGTACAGAGGGTAAAATAATGAACGGAATAAATAAGGTCGACAGTCAAAACTTTTTTCTCAAGGT
Source organism: Leucoraja erinaceus (assembly GCF_028641065.1). Classification (NCBI taxonomy): domain Eukaryota; kingdom Metazoa; phylum Chordata; class Chondrichthyes; order Rajiformes; family Rajidae; genus Leucoraja; species Leucoraja erinaceus. Next base: position 79,727,654 of record NC_073381.1, read on the forward strand.
GGAAATGCCAACAATTAGAGGGCATAGTTTTAAGGTGAGAGGGGCAAAGCTTAGAGGAGATTTGCTGGGCACGTTATCCACACAGTGAGTGGTAGATGCCTGTAATTCACTGCCAGGTATGGTGGTGGAGACACATACATTTGTGACATTTTGAAGGCTTTCACATAAGCAAATGGATAAGCGTGGAATGCAGGGACATGGATCACGTGCAGGCAAAGATGACTTTAACCTGGGATTGTGTTTGGGCCAGACATTGTGGGCTGAAGGACCTGTTCTTGCCGCTGTACTTTTCTATGTAAGTGAAGCTTCCCACTGGATCTTGATGCAAGTGACAATAATAAACTAAACTTGTAATTAAACTTCATCATGTAAATTCATCAGTGATAGGAGCAGAATGAGGCCATTCAGCCCATCAAGTCTACTCTATCATTCACTCGTGGCTATCTATCTTTCTCTCTCATAACCTGCCTTCCCTCCAAACCCCTAACACCTGTACTAATCTAATGTATTTAAATAGTTTTAACAAATTTTAAGATGTATTACGTACCATGAAAGGTACATTTTCTTTCTTTTGTTTCTTAATTTTGCTGAATGGAAATGTAATTTGTCTCCTACGGCAGATGTGCTGTAGAAAGCTTTTTATCGTGATGCATCCCAGCATGGTTTGGGAACAGCTCCATCCAAGACCACAAGAAATTGCAGAGAATTGTGGACGCAGTCCAGACCATCACACAAACCAACATTCCTTCCATTGACTCAATTTATACCCCACGCTGCCTCGGCAAGGCTAGCAGCATAATCAAGGACGAGTCGCACCTTGGCCACTCCCTTTTCCCCCCTCTCCCATCAGGTAAAAATATATGTGCAAAAAAGCACACCTCCAGTTTCAAAGACAGTTTCTTCACAGCTGTAATCAGGCAAATGAACCAACCTACCATCAACTACAGAGCCGTCCTGAACTGTTATCTACCTCATCGGGGAACCTCGGACTATCTTTGAGGTGACTTTACTGGCTTTATCGTGCACTATGTCAGGTTCTTCCCATTATCATGTATCTGTACACTGTGGGTGGCTCAATTGTAGTTTAGTTTAGTTTAGTTTAGTTTAGAGATACAGTGCAGACATAGGCCCTTTGGCCCACCGGGTCCGCGCCGATCAGCGATTCCCGCATATTAACACTATCCTACACACACTAGGAACAATTTTTTTTACATTTACCAAGCCAATTAACCTATGACATGTACGTCTTTGGAGTGTGGGAGGAAACCGAAGATCTTGGAGAAAACCCACGCAGATCACTGGAAGAACGTACAAACTTCATATAGACAGCACCCATAGTCGGGATCGAACCCGTGTCTCCGCCGCTGCATTCGCTGTAAGGCAGCAACTCTACCGCTGCGCCACCGTGGTCATCCCTGCAATCATGTAATCATGTATTGTCTTTCCGCTGATTGGTTAGCACGCAACAAAAGCTTTTGACTGTTCCTCGGTACATGTGACAATAAACTAAACCTCAAACTCAAAGTAAACATTTTGATTATTTGAGATTGCCAGCGGGCTATTCACGCCGGGGCTAAACTTGAGTTGAATGATCTTCCTGCTGCGGGCACGAGGCAGGCCAAATGTCCAGCCATCATATCAGTGTGAATATTTGAGCACAAAGATACAGATGCTAGAAAAACGAGACAAAAATAGAAAATGCTGGATACAGCACCCAGCAATCAGGCGGCATCAGTGGAGCAGAGTTGACATTTTTATCAGAACAGAAAAGATGTAAGAAAGGGGAAGGGTTTCCGTTGTAGAGAGGAGAAGCTGGAGAAAAGAAGGAATGATAAAGATATACAATATTTCTGAGAAAGGAAAAATGAAATACTAGAGAGGAGTGCTGAACTACTATCCACCTCATAGGTGACCCTCGGACTATCTTTGATCGGTCTTTATGGCTTTACCTTGCACTAAACATTATCATGTATACACTCGATTATAATCACGTATTGTCTTTCCACTGACTAGATAGCGTGCAACAAATGCTTTTCATTGCACCTCGGTACACGTGACAATAAACTAAACCGAACTGAAAAGCTTCACGGTGAGAGGGGCAAATTTTGAAGAAGATGTGCTGGGCGGGTTTTTTTACACAAGGTGGTGAATGCTTCACAAGCCTGTGTTAAAAAAACTCAGTGAGCCAAGCAGCATCTCAATGGACAGGCAATGCTTTATGTCACGGCCTTCTTCAGAATTATTGCAATTGAAGGGAGAAAGCTGGAAATGAAAGGTGGGGGTGCAAAACAAATCCTGGCAAGTGATGGATGGATGCAAAGTGGAATAGTGAAAGGCCTGGATAGAGTGGATGTGGAGAGGATTTTTCCACCAATAGCAGAGGCTAGGACCTGAGACCACAGCCTCAGAATAAAAGGACGTACCTTTAGAAAGGAGATGAGGAGGAATTTATTTAGTCAGAAGATGGTGAATCTGTGCAATCTTTGCCACAGATGCTGTGGAGGCCGTCAATGGATATTTTTTAAATCGGAGATTGGTAGGTTCTTGATTGGTAAAGGTGTTCAAGGTTATGGGGAGAAGGCAGGAGAATGGAGTTGAGAGGGAAAGATAGATCAGCCATGATTGAATGGCAGAGTAGACTTGATGAGCTGAAAGGCCTAATTCTACTCCTATGAATTTATGAAGCCAGGCTTTATGAAGCAGCAGGTATATTCCCACTCCTAAAACAATGAACTGCCAAAAAGCAAAGCAGCTCCACACTTGTATTTAAATGGGCCTCAATTATCATTCAGCTCCTGCTGATGTCATCAGGCATTCGGACTGGAAATGCTGCCCGATGTCACCATTCAGTGCTTAAAACAAATATCAATGTACGTGTCTCTTTCCCGTGTGTTTTACATAATGGTGTGTGAAGGGAACGCTTGCAACAAATCAAGATGAAAATGGTGACATTTTCAGAAATCAAGATGAAAATGGTGACATTTATAGAAATCAAGTTGAAAATGGTGACATTTATTACTGATTATTTTTTTTCAAAAAGTCAGGTTGCTGCAATTCCTGACAAATTACCTGGCAGATGCACTGCACAACACCGCTCTGAATATTCAGACTAATTGGAAGATATTCCAGCTGGAATCAGTGTCTTCAAGAAATACGGGGAAAGAGTAAGTTTGTGGAGAATATGTAAAGATTATGCTGCACTGTGTTGCATCACCATCTTTTCACAACATAAGTGGAGTGCATCAACTGTGTGCTTGGTGAAAAGTATATTTAGTGTTAGTTTTAATGCCTGACAGCTCATATCTAAAAGAAAAATCATAATTTTTTGTACAAATTATTTTCAAAATCAAATGCTATTCTATGATTAGATGAGTATTGGCATAGGGGTGGTGCAGGGTGGAGTTGCTGCCTTACATCGCCAGAGACCCGGATTTGATTCTGACTACGGGCACTGTCTGTACAGAGTTTGTACATTCTCCCCGTGACCTGCGTAGGTTTGCTCCGGGAAGCTCCGGTTTCCTCCCACATTCTAAAGGTGTACAGGTTAGAAGGCTAATTGGCTTGGTATAATTGTAAATTGTCCCTAGTGTGTGTAGGTTAGGGCTAGTGTGCTGGGACCACTGGTCAGCGTGGACTTGGTGGGTCAAAGGGCCTGTTTTCGCGCTGTATCTCTAAACTAAACTGAATTCAACTACTGACGTCCATTAGGGAAAGATCAAACCATACTTGACATCAAACCTTACTTTACATCCTCCCCTTCCCCCATTCGTAACAAGGACAGAGTCCCCCTTGTCCTCACCTTCCATCCCTTCAGTCGTCGTATACACCATATAATCTTCCAACATTTTTGCCACCTCCAACGGGATCCCACTACTAGCCACATCTTCCCATCTCCACCCCTTTCTGCTTTCCGCAGAGACAGTTCCATCCGCAACTCCCTGGTCAACTCATCCCTTCCAACCCAAACAACCCCCTCCCCAGGTACTTTCCCCAGCAACCACAAGAGATTAAACACTTGTCCCTATACCTCCCCCCTCGACTCATCAACATAGAAACATAGAAATTAGGTGCAGGAGTAGGCCATTCGTCCCTTCGAGCCTGCGCCGCCATTCAATATGATCATGGCTGATCATCCAACTCAGTATCCTGTACCTGCCTTCTCTCCATACCCCCTGATCCCTTTAGGCACAAGGGCCACATCTAACTCCCTCTTAAATATAGCCAATGAACTGGCCTCGACTACATTCTGTGGCAGAGAATTCCAGAGATTCACCACTCTCTGTGTAAAAAATGTTTTTCTCATCTCGGTACTAAAAGATTTCCCTTTATCCTTAAACTGTGACCCCTTGTTCTGGACATCTCATGCTTCACTTGGGCAGCTTACAGCCCTCTCTCTCCCCCACCTAGGTCGCATTAGCTTCTTATTTTCACCCGACAAAAAGATAACCATGGCCTGTTTCTTTTATCATCATTACTTTTTTGCATCATCATTCATTCATTATCTCTCTACATCTATCTATCTATCTTCTATCTAATATATAAAAGTCTGTGGCTGCCGCCTGCCGTCCGTCCGGCTGCCTTTCTGCCTTTTGATTCATTCCAACGTGTGATGTCACAATGCCCAATACTCGCAGATATCCATTCGGAATGGATCCATTTACATGGACGGCTGCCGGCCGCCTTTCTTCATTTGATTCCCTGCAACTCCGAAACCAGACGCAGAATCACCGACATCTTTTCCATTTCGGTAGAGATTTCACTTTTCTATCCGCTCCTCATTACATTTCGTCGTGTTTAAGTACACGTTTTTAATCAAATCCTTCCCCCCCCCCCCCAATATTTCAAAAATAAACTGGCTTCTCACCCATAGAAGCAGCCCCAGCCCCAGCCCCTGGTGAACGTTCCATCGTGTGATGTCACAATGCCTGATGCTCACATATGTCCAATCGGAATGGATTCATTTACATATGCCTTTGCAGGAGCCCCAGCCCATGGTGAACGTTCAATTGTGTGATGTCACAATGCCCAATGCTCAAAGACATTGTTGCCATAGAGGGAGTACAGAGACGGTTCACCAGACTGATTCCTGGGATGTCAGGACTGTCTTATGAAGAAAGACTGGATAGACTTGACTTATACTCTCTAGAATTTAGAAGATTGAGGGGGGTATCTTATAGAAACTTACAAAATTCTTAAGGGGTTGGACAGGCTAGATGCAGGAAGATTGTTCCAGATGCAGCCCTGCCAACATGTGTTAGTTTTTTCAACTTTTTTTTTGTGTGTTTAAATGTATGTTTTTAATGTTTCTTTGTGTGTCTTGTGTGGGGGGTTGTGTGGGGGGGGTAAGGGGGAAACCGCTTTGGTCGCCTCCTCCACGTAGAGGCGACTTTTTCCATGTCGCCTCCCCCGTACCTAACCGAGGATCGGTGCGGCCTTTCCCGGAGACGCGCCCGGGGCTTCAGCCGCGGGCGCAGCGTGGACTCTCGTCGCCGAGCGGGCGAGCCCTCGCCGGGGCTCACCGGATGGGAGTGCTCCGTTCACTGACCCGTGGTAGCCTGAAGCCGGGGTCTGCAGAGCTCCAGCCGGCATTGGCGTCCTGGGCCTGGATCCCTCATTGGGGACCCGGGAGGGGAAGAGCTCAAACCACCGGCCCGCGGCCAACTTTTACCACGGGCGCTGCGTGGACTTGCCATCAGGAGCGGAGTCCCTCGCCGGGGACCCCTGGAGGGGAGCTCTGACCGCCGGCCCTGCGGTGCTTTTGGCTGCAACGCGGTGGGAACTTTAAATCTTCGACCGCCGGCCTGCGGCCTACATCAACCTGAAGCCGCAGTCTCCGGTGGGGAGGCACCGTTTCAGGACCTACCTGGACTCTACTCATCTGGACAGCCGCAGCGGCACCTGCGGAGGGTTGAGGTCCCGGCCACGGGGGAAATGGAGGAGGACTGGCCAAATTTTGTGCCTTCCACCACAGTGATGAATGCCGTGGTGGATGTTTATGTTAAATTCTTATTGTGTATTGTGTGTTCTTTTTCATTGCTGGCAAATTCATTTCACTTGCACTTTATGTGCAAGTGACAAATAAAACTGATTGATTGATTGATTGAAAGCCCACGTGGACACGGGGAGAACTTACAAACTCCGTACGGACAGCAACCGTAGTCAAGATCGAACCGCTATAAGGCAGTAACTCTACTACTACCTGTAGCACCGTGTCGGGTGTTATGGGCAATTAAAAACTGGCTCAACCTGCAAAGCCCACATCCCTTGAATGAATAATGAAAAAACAATTCTGTGATCTTTACGCAGGTCTATATTAGAAAGGAGGGAAGATTGGAGAAGAGGTAGGAGAAGAGGTTGGAGAAGAGGTTAGCGTTTTGTCGTAGAAGGAAAATGAGCAACAGGCATTGCTTCAAGTCAAGAGTGTTTTATTGTTATATGTACCGACAACAGAACAATGAAATGTTTACTTGCAGCAGTGTAGCAGGTCAGTAAACACAATACACATAGATAATATATAATAAACAAAACAATCAATAAACTAATTTGTGTAAGTGCAAATCCTCAGTGTGGCGACTAATGACAGTCCATAGATCTACATATAATTTCCCAGGTGCTTCGAAAAAATAATGCATCCGGCAATTTATCTCCAGGAAATTATTCACCTGTTTCACTTGGTAGAAGTATAGATATACGTTTTTTCATACAAGAAGCAGATGACAGTAAATAATGCTGACAGGTAACTGGAAGCATATGGGGAAAATGGTAGATAGTGGCAGAGGTTTGTACTTAATTGTAGACACATCACAGTGTAAAAGTACATCACCGCTCCTGAAATCACAGCGGCTGCTGTTATCTCATATGCTGAATGAGCTAATATCAAATCCCTCTCTCTGCTATTTAACAGCATTCCCCTAATTGTTTTAAATTGATAAAGATCTCCTGTGAAATAATGAGAGAAATCCACTTCCTTCACATTGGGGGGTGGTTTTGAGCTTTGCAGCTAATATAAAAAGAGCATTTATTATACTTCTCTCCCACTTTATATATTTTATTGAGTATTAGTACTCAACATCACAGAGTAATTTCACAATGATAAACAATGGATCGTGACACCATAACCAGTGATAGCGCACAACTTAATAAGCTTGTGAAATAGAATACAATGTTCAGTTAATAATGGAAAAATAACTTTAGTTTAGAGATACAGTGTAGAAACAGGCCCTTCGGCCCGCCGTGTCTGCATCGACCAGTGATCCCCGCACATTAACACTGCCCTAGGGACATTTTACATTCATACCTGTACGTCTTTGGATTGTGGAAGGAAACCGAAGATCTCGGAGAAAACCCACGTGGTCACAGGGGGAACATACAAACTCTGTGCAGTCAGCACCCGTAGTCAGGATCGAACCCGCGTCTATGGCGCTGGAAGTACTGTAAGACAGCAACTCTACCAGTGCACCACCGTGCCATCCACAACTTAATGCATGGCATTTTCTGACTTGTTATGATTGTAATAGTCAAACAAAGTCCCACTGCAGGTAGACACAGCAGTTTGGAGACTTGTTCATTTCCTTCACTCCTTCTACACCCCCTCCCCCCTCCCCTTACAAGGCAATGTTCATTTTGAAGAAATATTTTCTCAGTTCCCAGCTAGTTGATGAAATGTTGAGTTCAGTTTATTGTCACGTGTGCCGAGATACAGTGAAATGCTTTTGCTGTGTGCTAACCAGTCAGCGGAAAGACAATACTTGATTAATTGAGTCATCCGCAATGTACAGATACATGATGAAGGAAATAACGTGAATAATGTTTAGTGCAAGATAAAGCCAGTAGAGTCTGATGAGGGTCTCCAATAAGGTAGATGGTATTTCAGGACTTCTCTCTAGTTATATGTAGGGTGGTTCAGTTGCCTGATAACAGCTGTGTAGAAGCTGTCCCTTGAATCTGGAGGTGTGCGTTTTCACACTTCTATACCTTTTGCCTGATGGGAGAAGGGAGAAGAGGAATTGGTTGGGGTGCGACTAATTCTTGATTATGCTGCTGGCCTTGCCGAGGCAGCATCAGCACGAAATGTTCAACAGAGTAAAGGATTTAGTTTAGTTTAGTTTGGTTTATTATTGTCATGTGTACCGAGGTACAGTGAAAAGCTTCAGTATGTGTGCAAAGAAAAGACTGTACACGAATACAATCAAGTGGCCGCAGAGCACAGATAAAGGATAACATATCATTTAATGCAGGATATAACATTGAAATCCGATGAATCTCCAAGACTGCAAACACTCGGTGAGGTACACACGAAGATCACAGTAACAATCAAACATGATCACTTTACCTATTGTGGTCCATCAATGGAAACATGATTTCATAAGTAATTCATATTTTCTAGCATGAGGCTGTGAAATTAAACAGAACATCCAGGCAAGTTAATACCATGAAACCTCATCTTTCTGACTGGATATCGGAATCTTCTGTTACTGCGGAACAAGTACAGGAATTCAAAGCAGACCACTTAGTACCTGAAAGAGAAAGGCTGTCAGTATTTCCAACATTAGGTTTATGTTTCTTCTGTTGAAGTAACCCTGGCCACTCTCTCTTCTCCCCTCTCCCATCAGGCAAAGGGTGAAAACGCACACCTCCAGTTTCAGGGACAGTTTCTTCCCAGCTGTTATCAGGCAACGGAATCATCCTACCACAACCAGAGAGCAGTGCTGAACTACTATCTACCTCATTGGTGTCTCTGAGACTATCCTTAATCGGACTTTGCTGGCTTTACCTTGCACTGAATATTATTCCCTTATCATGTACATTTATCATGTACACTGTAAATTGTTCGATCATAATCATGTATTGTCTTTCCGTTGACTGATTAGCACGCAGGAAAAGCTTTTCACTGTACCTTGGTACACATGGCAATAAATTTAACTGAAACCTGTTTTGGGCTGTGTTTGGATTTGCATAGTTATGTACAGCTTTACGAATGAAGCATACCTCCAACGGATGTAATTAAATGACTGCACTATCTGTCTTTTTGTTTAATCCACTTTGAACATAAATAGCTCAACTGTTTACAGTATTAGTAAAAGCAAATGTTGAGTAGCAATATAATATATAACACAAAGGTGGAAGTAATGGGGCTGCGGGTTTAAATCCATAAAATCAAATAAATCTCTAGTTAAGATCAGTACATTTTCAGTGGATATTACCAATATCAGAATTCTCCAACAATCTTATTTTTACTCAAGACTGAAAGCACCTGATGGATATTTTTTTTTTAAAGTTTTAGTTTAAGGGACACAGTGTGGAAACAGACCCTTCAGCCCACTGAGTCCACGCCGACCATCCATCACCACATACACTAGCACTATCCAACACACTAGAGACAGTATATAGGTCTCTGGTGCTGTAAGGCAGCAACTCTACCTCTGCACCACTGTGCCGTCTATAGATTGGACAAGACTGGTCCAACTAAAAGGTCAGGTCAAAAATAGCACTCAACGTACATGTCTAGTCAAATAAACATTATTTACATATTGGAGAACAAACCAGCTTATTTGTACTCTGTCAGGACTGATGTAAATCCTGATCAGCTTTATCAAAATGTTTGGAGATATTTTGCAAACTCTTAAGTGGTAGTTACATTTTTTAAACCCCATTTACCTGTTGGCTCCATGCACGATTATGACTTTTGAAAGACATTTGGACAGATATATGGGGAGGTAGGGTGTAGAGGACAATGCGCCAAGTGCAGGCAAATGAGACTAACCCAGTATGGCAACTTGGTCAGCATGGACAAAGTGGGTTGAATGGCCTGTTACCATGCTGTAAAGCTCTCAGGTTCCAAAATTAACCAAATAACAAAATGTTAATTCGAGTCTTGTGCAAACACATTCAGAATTGTAGTTGCTCAAACTGCTATGTCTCAAGGTTACACCTAAAAGATGACATTTCACTCTGTTGGAATCAAAGATCATATGATCTTAGGTTAGAATGGTCTCTATGGAATTAAACTACATTTATACAGATGGGGGTTGGGTTTCAGCCTGTTTGTGCTCATTTTAGTAGAATGGGTTCATCATTCATTACAAATGATCAGGGAGTTTAAAACATAAAGGAATTATATCCCAAACCACTTATGCCTTTGTTTCCCATGATCTTCTACTCTAGTTCAAGACTTAATTTACTCAAGCGAAGTCGCAGCCTCAAATCATGCCATGTTCGCTGATTGTGAGATTGTGAGATAATTGTGAGATTCCACATATCTATTCTGATAGAGAGATTCTTGATTAGTTCTGGTGTCAGAGGTTATGGGGAGAAGGTAGGAGAATTGGGTTAGGAGGGAGAGATAGATCAGCCATGATTGAATAGCGGGGTAAACTTGATGGGCCGAATGGCCTAATTCTATTCCTGTCACTTATGATATACTATACCTTTCAAATTGCATTAATGTTCTTGTGCACAGTGGTACTAATAGGAACATTTTTTCTTTAAAGTTTTCTTATTAAAATGCATTTAATTTATTAGCAATGCACCTAGTATAAGACTTTTTAAACTAATGTTGTTTAATTTTTAAAAAGGACTGTTCACAATGACTGGACTCGCTGACTTTCAATGCTTATTTTTCATCATGAACTTATTTTCGATTGCAGTTAAAATATTATTCAGTTACCATTCGTAAATACCTTGAAGAATATGTTTTAATAGAATGAGAAACAAGTGCACCTGACCAATTGCAGTGATTATTGTAACCTTTTACATTTGTAGTAGCACAAATACATTTTAAACCAAACCTTGTAGCCTAGCCTGATTTCATATGTGCCAAATAACCTATCCACATAGTTGATTTGACATTGGTTATTTGCTCATTAAGAAAGCCAGGCTTGGTCTTAATCATTGGTGCACTGGACCTTTTGAGTGGGGCGATTTGAAAACATACAGCAATTAAGTAAATGAACTAAACTTCAGTTCTCAGATAAGATAAAATTGGATAACAAGCTTCTTTGCTGCACACAAAGTAATACCACATTTAAAGCCCAAGACCTATCCTAATGAGGGTCTACTTCTGTTGGTTTAAATGTACCCAACATAAGTTTTTCTCTCCTGGTTTTTCTACTTTGCTCCTTAGTTACTCTTCTTTCAGCTGTTTTAGGTATTTATGGTTAAAAACGCTCGCAAGTCTAACTTTTAATTTCATCACCGGACTGGACTTTTGAAAATGTCCAGAAACCTACCGACTCGTTTAGTTTAGTTTAGAGATACAGTGTGGAAACAGGCCCTTCTGCCCACCGAGTCCGTGCCGACCAGCGATCCTCGCACACAAGCCTACACGCACTAGGCACAATTTACGCTTATACCAAGTATACAAGCCCAAGCCAATTAACCTATAACCCTATACATCTTTGGTGTGGGAGAAAACCGAAGATCTCGGAGAAAACCCACAGTCACGGGGAGAACGTACAAACTCTGTACAGACAGCACCCATAGTTGGGATCGAACCCGGGTCTCTGGCGCTGCCAGCATTGTAAGGCAGCAACTCTACCGCTGCACCGCTGTGCCGCCCTTCACAGTTTCAGTGGACTTTATACACTTTTTACTAATCGGGGATCATGCTTAGGTATGGTAATACTTTACTGAATTGTATGCAAAAAAAAATCATTTCACTGTACCTCTGTACATGTGATGGTAAAGAACTGTTGAACCATTCTTGATGTGAACAGGTTGATTACCCTAACTAGGTTTTCATGGGCAGTCCTTTGTCACATCCTACTGCCTGCCCCCCTCTCCCCAACCGACTCTCAGCATGAAACGCCAATATTATCTGAACCCGCAGCCCCGTTTGATTATCAATTATGCCTGATCATCAATAATTCTGCAGCATGGACACCACCGCCCTTTCCCCAGTGCTGCACAGGTAGGGTTGCTAACTGCCCCGTATTAGCCGGGACATCCCGTTGTTTGGGCTAAATTGGTTTGCCTCATACGGAACTGCCCTTGTCCCGTATTTGATTGCTACTACTCGGGTCGAGGGTTGGAGTGCCGTGTCCGGCCCCGCCTCACCCATCCTGACATGGTGCAGCCCATGGAGTGCAGCAGCAGCTCCTCACCCGTGGCCCCGTCGGTCGTCCGACCTTCAGACCTTCACTTACCACCGACATCATGGCCGATCATCGGTTCATCGAGTTGGATGGGGTGCTGGACTTTGCGTGCAGCAGAGCACAAAGCCCAGCCGGCAGGCCAGCTGAGGATTGTTGTCCGGCGCCTGGGCCCAAACACATCAGCTAGCCCACCAGCTGGGCTTTGTGTGCAGTCCAGCACCCAGGCCAACTCATCATTCACCCAGCCACGGCCGAGCCGGTCAACGAATTTCCCCAGACTTGGTTGATGTCCTGTCACTTTCCATGCATCAGTTGCACGCCTGGTACGTTGAAAAGATGACAATTCAAAGTTCAAAGTACGGTTTCTACTGAATGTGTATCGCTTTTGCACCATCGTAAAGTCATAATATCATCAGTCGAAGCATTGTAAGTCGAGGAGCATCTGTAATCTGTAATCACCAGAGGGCACGCTTACAGATCCTAGCTCAGATACAACAGTGTGCGTGCATGTTGCATGTGCTGTTGATGCCACGCATGAGTGATTCACCCGTCATCCAATCACAGACCCCCTTATGCGCATAAATTGTACGCTATATTTTGCCAATTCCTGACGAAACAAAAAATTTCAGTAACATCTGGTGTTATTCGGTCGGTTTGGCATTAGCCATATTTGGTAAATATGGATAAACCTGCAAAACAGAAAATGCTGTGCAGCTACAAGCAATGGGAAGCAAAAAAGGACGTGGGTTAACCCGCCAGCGGTGACTTGATGTAGGCCTTCTGTACTTTATGCCGTTGGGAATTTGTCCCTTATTTTGACCATTTGCCCTATATTTGGGAGTGAGAACGTGGGCAAGCCTATGTGCATGCTTATTCTTTCCCCAGGATCAACTTCCACATCAGACTATCAAGTCCAATGAATTTATAAAATCCAATAGACATATTTTGTTCTGTTAAGTTCTGTTAGTCTATCATTTCTGTTATATCAGATTTACATTGGGTTACGTCTCTAAGAAAAGAAATTAAAAACTCGAATCATTAATTTAAAGTACTTCTTCTTTGGCCCTAATGCTCAATATCTGTGCAAACTTCGAGCAGACTGGGATGAGCAGAGAATTGAAGAGTAGATGGGTTTTGCTAGCATGCCCCATAAACCATGGCTGCATATAATGTACCAACAGAGCAGCATGTCCCTGGGGAAGTGCATCAGCCGGAACATCTCCACTTCTGACCACTGCCATGCACCATTCTACCCACCTCCATAGGTGAAGCCAATCCTTTACTTTAGAGATACAGCACAGAAACAGGCCCTTTAGCCCACTGAGTCCATGCTGACCAACAATCACCCCATACACTAACACTAACCTACACACTAGGGAGAATTCACAATTGTTTACCAAAGCCAATTAACCTGTACGCCTTTGAGAGTGGGAGGAAACCGGAGCACCCGGAGAAAACCCACATAGTCACAGGGAGAACATACAAACTCCATACAGACAGCAACTCTACCATTGCGCCACTGTGCATCCTAATTCCTTTAGCTACTTCACTCCAGTGGTTAAAACATTATTTCCTAAAGCCCATTGCTTCTAATTATGAAAGTCTTCTTGAAACCTGCCTTTTGTTTTTGTTTGTTCTATTGCATAGAATATTTTATCATTGCTTTCAAACAGTTTCTGTTAAAGACTCCTATATAAATTCTTGTCACCGTTAATCAGCAGCTTGTGTGCGTTTGGTCTTGGGTCTTGTCATTGTTGCACTCTCCCTTGGCTTTGGTTTAGGTAACTTTACCACAAGACAGTAACATCTGCCCGTGACAGACTCAGTGAACGCTGCGGGGCTGGCTGAGTCTGTAAGAAATACGGATGAAGACTGATGCAGCTACACAACATCCCACTTGCACGACAGGGGAGTCAAAGGAAATCAGATCACACACAGAATGACTGTTTCAATGATGAATGACTTATCTTCTAATTAGTCAGAACTACTTCTTGTTCACTAAACTGTTCGCTGTTCACTGAAAGAGTGGACGTGGAGAGGATGTTTCCACTATTGGGAGAGTCTAGGACCAGAGGACATAACCTCGGATTTAAAGGATGTTCTTTTAGGAAGGAGACAAGGAGAAATGTATTCAGTAAGAGGGTGGCGAATCTGTGAAATTCTTTGCCACTGACTGCTGTGGAGGCCACGTCAATGGATATTTTTAAAGCGGAGATTGTAAGGTTCTTGATTAGTACGGGTGTCAGGGGTTATGGGGGGGAAAAAAGCAGGAGAATGAGGTTAAGAGGGAGAGATAGATCATGATTGAATGGTGGAGTAGACTTGATGGGCCGAATGGCCTAATTCTACTATTCCTTATGACGACCACAAATTTTTAAATGAGAATGAATAGCTTCCAATTACCGTGGGGAAGATGCATTTGACGTTGGTTTGCAGCAAGTAGAGGTATCAACTAATACCCGGCAGGAACTCTATCTCTCACACATATACAGAGATACACACACACACACACACACACACACACACACACACACACACACACACACACACACACACACACGCACACACACACACACACACACACACACACACACGCACACACACACACACACACACACACACACGTAGACATACACACATACACACGCACGCACACACATACTCACACACGTACGCACACACACACACACACGTATAATGAATATTAGTGATTAAATACATAGTAAATTAAGACCAGAAACGAGCTACAATATTATTTATTTTCTTAATAAAAGTTAACAAAGCCATTGTAAAGCAGACAACATGCAGCTTACACTCATCAGGGCTCTAGGAATGGGACTTTCTTTTTATTCCAACTTCTAATACACTGCTTTTTTTTTTGTTGCATGCAATGATTCCGTTGCTGACAAGATATTTATTAATGGCTACATCAGTGGCATTATTAGGACCAAATACATAAATGCACTTCCCCCCAACCCTGCCGTCCCCATCACGGCCTTGTTAGTGTCGTGAGGATCTAGAAGCCCGATGGGTACCAGTCATGGACGTGACATGGTAAAACGCTGTATTCAGCACATTTCTTGCCATCACTGCGCAAACCTATATATATGTAGATCAGGATAAAATGCACTCCAGATGGCCTTAACCTAGATTTCTGCCTCTTGCTTTACTTCTTTCTTTGATCAATGAAACATCACACCAGCTCATCTTCTCCCGCAGAAAAATAATTCACAAGTGAAGGAATTTATTTTTTTTAAATGACAATTTAAAAAAAAAACAACGAACAGAAATTAGAACATGTTTAAAAATAACAGCTTATAAAAAGACCGAGCTACCTGTTTTTTAAATTTACATATGACCAGGCAAATAGGTGAAATTCAGGATATAACCCGCATTTAAGCAACGCATGTCAGTATCGTTTCATAAGTAAACTCATCTTATATAAATAAATATATACATTTCAAACGAATGGATTCTGAATACAAGTCATCAGCTGAACTGCGATAATTTATGCTGCCCACTCTGCTGTAGGAATTCAAATGATTAACACCAGTAGAAAATAGCTATTTCAAGTGGAATTTGGTTGGATTAAATAGGGAAAATGCCCATTAGGAAGACAGTGGCTGTTTCCTTATAGTTGTAGCTTTAGGTCATATTATGAAACAAATATCAGTGACAGCTCAGAGCTTATAAGGGCTTCTGCCACATCATTATAGAGGATGTTATTAGTGACTATTTTCTATTCAGCTCGTTAGATCTGTCCTCTGCCCTATATATTCCGTCACCAAGATTGCAAATTTAGTATGTGTGATTTTACTCACCGTCTGCAGATTTCTCTGAAGCATCAGGTGATACAAATTCTACAACCTGGTGTGTTATTACAGCAAAAGTGTTCAAAGAACTGCCTGCTGCTTGGGACTGAGGAGGGACAGCTAGTCTGCAGCAACTTACAAAGCTTCATTCTTTGCCAAGACAAGCAATGCGTCATCCAGTTATCTGACACATCGCTGGCAACATTTTCAAACAAGTGATATGAGATTACAAATCTGAACATCATGAACATCAGCTTGGCGCTATTTCCCATTCCCATCTGGTTTTTAGCAAGTCATTCCATCAAACCTTCCCCACTGTAAGTTGTGCAAAATGTCAGCTCTCTGGTTATAGTCATAGAGTCATAGGTTGAGCTTTAAAATTGTAGAGGAAGAGGAACTTTAAACTTGTTCCACAACAGATATTTACAGTCGCAACGTTTCACAAAATTTAGACAGATACATGGATGGGGCAGTGTCAGAGGGATATGGGCCAAACGCAGGCAGATGGGACTAGTGTAGGTGGAACATGTTGGCACCCGGTGTGGGCAAGTTGGGCCGCAGGGTTTCTTTCCATGCTGTAGGACTCGAGGGCATGCAAGAGGTGGGAATGCTTCCACTCCTGTGACATGCATCTGCACAGAACTAAATGAATCAAGGCTCAGATGAAACAAGCTGCATATGGAAGCAGTCAATTGTTTACATTGCTAAGTTTCCCCGCTGTTGTGATGTGGCAAGGCTCATTGATGGTGAGGAAATGAATAAATGTTATGAGCTGGATTTATTCACTGGCTAACGAGTTTCTAGTATTACCCCAGTGCACCCCTTCCCCAGAGCATACATGCATTATTACTAAGCAGTGCTAAAGCATTCAGATTCTAACGTTTTACTGTAGGGCTGAGGATCTAATTTACTACTTTTGATAAATAATGCAGGCTTGTCCGTGCAAATATTTGTTATTTACATACCCTCTGCACCATTCCTTACCACAGCGTCTCTGTGTTGTGTGCTTGCTGTCTATAAAAAGTATTTTCCCACTAATTGCTAAAAGTTGTATTTTTCCCAAACTCTCTAATTTCAAGCAACCCTTGCATTTCCTCTTTCTTTTGAAGAGACGGCTTTGAAGCGAAGCACCTTTCAATATCCCTCGTTTCCCTCTCCCCTGACTAGTTTGAAGCAGGGTCTGGACCCGAAACGTCACCCATTCCTTCTCTCCAGAGATGCTGCCTGATCCGCTGAGTTACTCCAGCATTTTGTGTCTATCTTCAAGCTAACAATAATTTGTGAAGACAGGAGGGACACTGGAACAAGAGGAGGACCTCTATTGCTATCTCTGTATCAACGCGCGGGGCTGTTTTTACCATTATTTTGCTGCTTTTCACCCGCGTGCCCCTTTGAAATAGACTGTTGTCAAGCTGGATTTCGCAGTTCTCACATAATGTGACAGTGCGAGAGAGGCCTGCGGGCAACATCAATTAAACCGAACTCCGTGTGGGGAGGGCGTTCTATTGAATAAAACTTGGGGGATGGGACGAGGGGAGTCCTTGATCTTTGTGCATCCAGCTGTTTTCCAACAGCGCCGTTCCACTGGAGCAGACTGAGTGAAGACCACCTTTCATTGCAATAATCCCCCTTTTTATTCGGCTAGAGTGCCCAATAAAACCGACTCAGCGGTATAAATATCGATGTCTATAACTTCAAGTAACCCTTGCATCCCCCTCTGTCTCCGTCCCTCCCACCCTCGGCTTCTTGCCCATTTCACCGTTTGTATTCCTTCGTCATCACCTCGTCGCCAGCCAACAATGGACCATGTGTGTAGGAAGGAACTAGCATGCTAGTTTACACCGACTCTGGAGAGAAGGAATGGGGGACGTTTCGGGTCGAAACGTCTGAAGAAGGGTCTCGACCCGAAGCGTCACCCATCCCTTCTCTCCAGAGATGCCGCCCGTCCAGCTCAGTTACTCCAGCGTGCTTGTGTCTACCAACAATGGACCATTGTGGACTCCACCTTTCCCGAGTTAGCAATACAGTCGCAGCTTTGTTCTGAACCTTCCCATGTCTCTAGTTTCCCCCCCTCCCTGACTCTCAGTCTGAAGAAGGATCTCGACATCAAACGTCCCCTATTCCTTCTCTCCAGAGATGCTGCCTGGCCCGCTGAATTACTCCAGCACTTTGTGTCTATCTTAGGTATAAAGCAGCATCTGAAATCCCTTCTTACACCAAACAAAACTGAGGATTGTTAGTGATTTCGCAAAGTTAGTGGGAGGCAGGTACATTTTTTTTAAATGGACGACGTTAGACGGCGCCTATTTCGGTCTATTGACTGGGGGGCAGATTTAAGCGGCTGGAAATTCTGATAAGCACCGAAGCAGCCGGTTGTTTTGTGATGGGGCCATCGCTTGGACGATAAAACTTCCGAATTTGGGAAGTTTAAAAATAATGTTTGCTGCCCCACCGTTTCTTATTGCTCCAGGCAACTCAGTTCTGCCTTATTATTCCATAAAACGGTGAAGCGGTCACTGCAGCAATTAATCATTCCCCTCCCCGACAAGGATACATTGCAAATCCAAATCCTCTTTGTAAGTTTCAAGAAGCAGTCTACTCTGAGCGGAAGGTTTGAAGACTAGCATCATCTTCCAACAGCCTCCCTGATTTTCTTTTTGGCACAGTTACACCGCAGGTCCTAAAAGAGAGAGCTGAGGATCACATAAACACACGAAACATACACACACACATGCACAGCAGCGCGTGGACCAGGTCCCACCGTGAGTGTCAAACCTTTAGTCACTGTCCAAGTTCCATGGAGCGACAGTAACTTTAAAGCCATCTGTAATGAATAGATGTCATCATGCATTGGGATTACAAATAATGAATCATTTCTTTAAAAAAAATCCATCCATGTCGTATTCAGTCTCAAATAAAGTCTTTTTTCCCCCGGTATTGTACATTACAAGTCCGAACTAGAACTAAGGTTTGTCAATCTGGGATCTGAGTTAATCTCGTACCGGTAATGGTAGCCTTCCATGTGGTCTCGGCATGCATCCCTGAAGTTGTTAAGCCACTTTTTGATGCCTTTTCGGTTCAGGTACAAGACAAACATGAAGATCACCCCGATCAGGGCTAGAACCAGCCCAAGAAAGACGTACGAAGTTTGCAACGCGCTCTCCATGTCCCCTTGGAAGGAACACTGCAAATCGGAGTAGCGAGCTTGGAGGACGGGTTTATTTCCTAGGCTCTCGGGCGACGAGCAGAGCAAGCTGTCTTTCTCCACCACCTTGTCGGTGCTTTGAAGCCAAGCCCGGAAATCCTTGAGGCCGCAGTCGCAGACGAAGGGGTTATCCCGCAGGTCCACTCTAAGCTGGGGCTGACTGCTCAACTCAGCCATCGTGCCGTTGCCCAGTGTCTTCAGGGCGTTGAACCTCAGGTCGAGCAGCTGAAGGTTCAGGTCTTGGAAAGTGTCTCTGAAGGAGACAAAGGAGTTGTTCCTCAGTTGCAGTTGCCTCAGGCTGGTCAAGCGAGAGAAGGCTCGGGCCGGCATGTAGAAGAGGTCGTTGTCGGACATCTCTAGGTGGACCAGGTTAGCGAGGGAACCGTTCTGGAGCAGATCGGAAACTTGTTCCGCCACCGAGCCGTTGAGGAGCGCCCGGCTCAGATTGAGCTCCTGTAAACTGTGGGGACTTGCTACCCCTCCTCCTGCGCCACCGAAAGCCTCAGGGTGCAGCGTGGAGATGCGGTTATTGCTGAGATCCAGCTGCCGGAGGCTGGGCATGGAAGCGAACGCCAGCGCCTCGATGCTTTCGATCTTGTTGTCGCTGAGGTTGAGGTTGAGCAGGTGTTCGAGGCGCTGGCCGAACGCCCCGGCGCCGAGGGTGGAGATGCTGTTGCCCGTGATGAAGAGCCTTTCCACACCGGCCGGGATGTCGCTGGGGATGGAGCTCAGCTGCCTGTTCACGCACTTCACTCTGGTCGGCGGCTCGGAGCACTCGCAGAACCGGGGGCAAGGGCTGGAGGCGGCGGCAGCGGCCGAGCCGTGGAGTTGCAGCCACAGCAGAAACAGCGGTAGGAGCAGCGAGAGAGTCAGGGGCGGGATGGGCCGAGACGGGACACAGACCCTCGCCCCGTCCGGGCGGCACAAACTTTGCACCAGGCTGCACCCAGGCATGCTATCGCCGGCTTTCCCCACCGCCCACCCACCAACCAACCAAGCCTTCAACCTCTTTATAACGCGCGCACACTGGCGGCGTGAAGTGGGAGGTGGCGGGGAGGCATTGGCCAGAGGGTGGGGAAGTTTAGGGTTTTTTTTGGGGGGGGGGGGGGGTGTGGGGTCGGCTTTTGCAAATGATCTAAATCTTTGCCAGAGGCCGAGGATTAAATCGATGGGGAAGCAAGGAGCCCAGAGGTATTAATGGAAAAAAAATCAGAGGCGCCACCGAAACTCCTCCCGCTCTGACTGACTGACTGAGTGAGTGTGTCTTTACGTGTGTGGCTTCAACGCGCTCCTGCAAGCGCCCCGCCCCGATCCCACTCCTCCTCACCTCGCTCGCCTCTTCCATGCAATCCCTCCCCCACCTCCTCGGCAATCTGAACTTTTTCTGCCGCGTTGCTGCCCCCCCCTCTACCCCCTCCCTCCTGCGCCGACAGCCCCCAAGCGCCGGCTGCAAGTTAAACTTCCTCGCCCGTTGGTCAAAGCCCTTCCGGCAGCCGGGGAGTGCAATAACGTGCTCCCAAAGTCTCAGGTTACTTGTTTAGCCTTTTTTTTCTGGCTGTTCTCTTGTTTTTATGGCTCGAAGACCAATCCTGCTCAGCGGGAATATGAAAAACCACACACACACACACACAAAGAGGTAACCGATCCAATCGTGTCCCAAATCCACAGCGCCACCTCCACTTCCCCCTCATTTACTCGACCCTGGTTTAATTTTACCAGGAATTTATCTGCCAATCGCTGCGAGAACAGACATGACTCGCTCGGTCCCAGTGATGGGACTATTCGAACAGAGAGGGGGTGTCCGCCGAATCACCAAGTCTCCGCTACAGGGCTTTTTCTTCGCACTGAAAGGAAACGGCGCGTTGCGTTTCTGTTCGTGGAGAGAGACTGAATGATTGTGTAAATGCTTCACTGCATACCTGAAAGGAAGATATCTTCCCCTCCTGCAACCCGGCGCGCACCTCTATTTACATAGCTGAATGATGCCTATTAAGTATTGTAAACCAGTTGTTCGTGTGTGTTTTGTAGGGAAAATGTAACAAATGGAAATCGTTCTTTAAAGACAACGGAGAGAAGAAAAGTGGGTGATATATTCACTTGGTGTAACAATTCTAAACAAAGGGCAAATGGGAAGTGTGTAGGAAGGAACTGTAGATGCTGGGTTTTTTTTTACACCGAAGATAGACACAAAATGCTGGAGTAACTCAGCGGGACAGACAGCAACTCTGGGAGAAAGAATGGGTGATGTTTCGGGTCGAGACTCTTCTTCAGACTGAATAAGCCTGCCCCGCTGAGATACTCCAACATTGTGTGTTTAAATAGGAAAAATGTTCCCAAAAGGCCAATGAAACCCCCATCGCCTTTCATAAACAGCATGGGTCGTGAGCAGCGCCGAGCTTGTTACTTTGAAAATATGGGATTTTGTTTATACATTTCCGGAATATCACTTCCTCTTCAAACATTTGCTTTAAAAAAAATAGTTGGAGCGGATACTTGATCCTCAAGTTAATCGATTGCAGATGCCCGCAACAGATCGGGCTGCATATACAATGTATTAGTCCGTGGGACGAATGGATAGGCGACGTTTGAGATTGGGACCCTTCTTCAGACCAGCATCTGAAGAAATGTTCCCGGCCCGAAACGTCGCCTGTCCATCCCCCCACAGTTGCTGCCTGACCCGCTGAATTACTCCAGCACTTTGTGTTTTGATCAATGTTCCGGCATCTGCATTTTCAAGTGTCTCCGATGTATCAATCGGTGGTCTGTTTGCCCGTTATCCCATGTCAGGATATAGGAACTCTTCTGGAAAACGGCATGGGTTTCAACTAACCACTCTCCAGCCACCCCCTTTTACACGCGGTTCTCGATAGGATATGTAAACGTCTGGCCTAAATTGCTGAGTCGCTTTTTGAATCGCGCGATGGAATACCATTTTAAATGCCCCCACCCCCTTTCACAACTCTAAAGTATAAAAGTCTGCCAATACAGTCTGTTTGCGTGTGTTCTGGGTCGCTTGGAACAGAAGAAATTAGGACATTTCTGAAGAAATAACAGATTAGCCTTAAAGCCAAACATATTGTCAGGGTCGTGATTTGTTTGAAAATGCATTGGGCGTGAGTATTTACCTGACAGCCGAGATACAGTGAAAATGGGAAATATTTTGGTGGCAGTAAAACTTACCGAGCTGGGGTTGTCAAATAGAAAGTCAGAGCTTTACACAAACGTAGAAAACACATAATAATAATAATAATAATTAGATATGCTTTTCGTCCTCTCCTTGAAACTATGTTATCAAATTCAGATATCTGTTGCAGGTGAGGGGACTGGATCGTTTGTACAACATACCGTATCTTTTGTACGTTTCATGCCACTAACACCACTGCACGCTTTCTTACAATGTTTTGCATAAATCAGGAGAGGTATAGGTCAGTCTCTTGCCCAGAGTAGGGGAATCGAGGTCCAGAGGACATACAGTAGGTTGAAAGTGAAGCGGGAAAGATATAATGGGAAATTGAGCGGTAACTTTTCCCACACGAAGGGTGGTGGGTGTAAGGAATGAGTTGCCAGAGGAGGTAGTTGAAGCAGGGACTATTGTAACGTTTAAGAAACAGACAGGTACACGGATAGAGGAGGATGTCTGAGGAATCGGGGAGAGGGAGATATACAGAGTTACACGGATAGGACAGGTTTGGATGGATATTGGTCGGTGTGGGCAAATTGAGCCGAAGAGCCTCTTTCCACCCTGCATTACTATTTTAAACTACCGTCTTATCCAGTTTCCCCTCAACCTCCCCCTCCCCTCTCCCGCTCTGCTTCTACTCAATTAAATTATCTGAGCTGCGGAGAGGTTTGGCGACGCCGGGTACTTTGCCAGCCTGCAATTATTGTCCTGAGTCCAAGCAGAAATGTGTAGGGTTGAGATTTACAACCACCCGGATAGGTGAGAGCGGACCCAGGTGCATTGTTCAGGTGACACAAGAAAATGCAGGTGCTGGAATCTTGATCAAAACCCAGAGTGTTGGAGGAACTCAGCAGCGGGTCAGGCAGTTACTGTGGAACGAATGGACGGGCGATGTCTCGCTTCTTTAAAGTTCTTTTTCATTAAAGCGTTGTGGCTGCATTCCACATGTTGCAAATTCGTCAGATTAAGTTTTTACTGGAGGGACCCGTCAATGATGCACGCTTCATCTCTCGTTACGTAAATTCGTCTTCAAATTGAAAACCCGTGGACTTTGGTGGAGAGCCTAAAAGAAAACCGAGAACTCCGACGAAGTTTGGTTTATAGGCTGGAAGGAAGTCTTTACTATGTCTCCGCGGGCCGGTTTTGGCAACGAGAAACAAAAATCTGAAATTAGGTATATATAGAGAAGTTCGGAAAGAGGGCGCATAAATAATTTGATACGGGTATTGGAAATCATGTATCGTTTTGATAAAATAAACAGAGAAATAGACTAGACGTGCAGATGTGTCAATAAACGAAATAAGTCGTTTTCAGTTAACAGTTAAGGGAATCAGAAGCAGAAGCAACGTGAGGATGTGTTATAATATACGCGCACACACACAAAATATTTCAGCACACACACACACGCAGAAACAGAAACAGTATGGAAACAGGGCCTTCGGCTCAACTTGCCCACAACGGTCAACATGTCCCACGGTCAACTAGTCCCACTTGCCTGCGCTTGGTCCATATCCCTCTTAACCTGTCCTATCCATCTACCTGTCTAACTGTAGGAAAGAACTGCAGATGCTGGTTTTAAACCGAAGATAGACGCAAAATGCTGGAGTAACTCAGCGGGACATCGGAGATGCTGCCTGTCCCGCTGAATTACTCCAGCATTTTGTGTCTATCTTCAGCACAGGAACAGGCCCCTCAACGTCCGCACCGGAAAAGATGCCACGTTAAACTCTTGAAAAATGCAAGATTGGGCCCATTGCGTCCTTCTGCTCACCCACTTCACTATTCCATGACTCACAGCTGGAGGTATAGAAATAGTTGCTGCAGGAAGTCCACTGAAGAACGGGGCTTTCTTTGAAATGGAATGAAGACAAAAGGTCCCCCTAGAGGCGGTGTTCGCTCTTTGTGGGATTAGATGAGCGAGGCGGCCTCTCACTCACTGTCCCGAACTCGCACAACACCGACATCCAACAGCCAGAAATGATTGATAAATTACCAAGTTACTCGAGAGACTCCACTTTCAAGATTTCACACTTGTCTATGAATAACAACGAACTTTTCCAAAGGCTATGTTAAAAGGCTTATCCTGCTTCATGTCTAAGCCATTGAGGCAATAAGACATCCAACATACAGCGCGCAAACAGGCCCTTCGGCCCACCGAGTCCGCACCGACCAGCGATCCCCGCACATTAACATTATCCCACACACACTAGGGACAATTTACAATTTTACCAAGCCCTTTAACCTGCAAACAGGCACGTCTTTGGGGGAAACCGAAGACCTCTGAGAAAACCCACATAGGTCACAGGGAGAATGTACAAACTCCCGTACAGACAGCACCCGTTGTCAGGATCGAACCCGGGTCTCTAGTGGCTCTTCCGCTACGCCATCGTGCCGCCCAAACAAAACACACAGTTTTGTTCACACACGTGTTCATAAAACAATTGCACTTGCTCAACCTCGACCTTAAAAATATTAATTGCCTTGGCCTCCACAGCCTTCTGTGGCAATGAATTCCACAGATTCACCACCCTCTGACTAACGAAATTCCTCCTCACCTCCTTTCAAAAGGTAGGTATTTTTATTCTGTGGCTATGGCCTCTGGTCCTAGACTTTCCCACAGGTAGAAACATCATCTCCAAATTCACTCTATCCAGGCCACACAAAAGTACTCATACGTCGAGTAGGCTTTTGGTCTGTTGCATAATAGAATACTTTGCGGCAGAATGTCAAAGATGAGAACATTAGATTGTTTAGAGGGAATTTAAATGCAAATCTGTAGGGAGAAAGGCGTGATGGAGACCATTATAGCCTTCAGAAGGCATGTAAGTGATAACATGTTAAAGTTATGTTCCTAAAGAGCGAAGCAAGGCTTCTGAGGAGGAAAAATATTCAAAGAAAAAAGTAAAACAAACTGCTTTGACAACAGAGAGAAATGTATTTAGTTGATGTTCAAAAAGAAATACGTCCAGTATCCTTCCTACACTTCATTGGAAGAATGCGTTGTTTAAGATCATAAATCTTGGCTGGAGTTGCTCAGTTATCAATAATAAGATGACAGATCCAGAGTTGTGTCTGATTTGCACATTTTTCAAGTCTATCAACTTGTTTGCTGATTTTAATACTAATCTGTAAAGGATAGGCACAGCTACTGCTGAGATACTTTCAGATGGCAGTTTGTCAACAAAAAGTAAGATGAAAAAAATGAAAGATTTATTTGGCAGCATTTTAATAATATCACATTTATTAAGTTATAGTGAAAGTGTAGTCAACAGTGAAAGGCCTGGATAGAGTGAATGTGGAGAGGATGTTTTTACTAGTGGGAAAGTCTAATGACCAGAGTTTGCAGCGTCATAATAAAAGTACGTATCTTTAGAACGGAGATGAGGAGGAATATCTTTAGTCAGAGGGTGGTGAATCTGTGGAATTCACTGCCACAGACAGCTGTGGAGGCCAAATCAATGGATATTTTTAAGGCCGAGATTGACAGATTCTTGATTAGCGTGGGTGTCAGGGGTTATGGCGAGAAGGCAGGGGAATGGGATTGAGAGAGAAAGATAGACCAGCCATGATTGAATGGCGGAGTAGATGTTGGGCCGAATGGCTTAATTCTGCTCTTGAAACTTATGAACTTATTTAATCCTAGAGGTCCTGCATTCTGCACATATCTACCCACATTGAAAGACTATCTGAGGACATTTCTGACCATCTTGGTGAAATATAACCTTACATTGCCTCGATAATTCTCATAACTGCCCAACAGAATCAGCAAACTCCTATTCTGCCTAATCAGACGAGTTTCTATTCATGATAGACACAACATGCTCGAGTGACTCATCGGGACAGGCAGCATCACTGGATAGATGAAATGGGTGACCTTTCGGGTCGAGACCCTTCTTCAGACTGAGTCAGGTGAGGGGGAGACATAGAGACAAGGAAGGGTAGGGTGGAAAACGTGACATCAAAAGCGATGCAGATCAAGGAAAATGTAAAATAGATCATTGTTAGCTAGGAGAAGGTGACAACAAAGTGTACAGAGATAACATGTAATTGGGACAGTGAAACTGGTCAGAGAACTGGGAAGGGGGAGGAATGGAGAGAGAGAGAAAGCAAAGGGTTACTTGGTTAGAGGTCAATATTCATACCGCTGGGTCGTAAGCTGCTCAAACTGCACTAATTTGCACTGGGCCTCACTCTGACAATGGAAGAGGCCCAGGATGGAAAAGTTGGTGTGGAAATGGGAGGGTGAATTAAAGTGTTGAGCAACCGATAGGTAGGTGTAGGCAGACGGAGCAGAGGTGTTCAGCGAAACGATCGCTGAGCCTGCGCTTGGTATTGCCGATGTATAGGAGTCCACACCTGGAACAGTTGATGGCAATTCATGGCAGTGCTTCTGAGCTCCATTCATGCTTGTCATTCATTGCCATTAAATCACCTTCAATGGGAAGATCTTGACTATCTTGCAACAATGTGAAGCAGATGATAGTGAATTGTCAGCCCATTTTATATATTTCATATTTATTATCTCCACTGTAGCCAAATTAGTTAGCAAAATTTACTATTAACAGATTAGGAAATCTGAAAATAAGCTGTAAGTAGAAGGTTGTCTAACAACATGCTTTGGAATTAGCTCAAATGGTAGAACTCGGTTAGCATGCAAGAGGTAGCAGGATCGATACTCACATTTGTCATTAGGGGCGGAACAGTGCCAGAAACTTAGCTTTGATCCTGAACTTAGGATCTCTCTGTGTACGTTCTCTTCCTTCGGCATTTCTGGTTTCCTCCCACATCCCAGGTTTGTAGGTTAATTTGCTACTGTTAATTACCTGGATGTGTAAGGAGTGGATGTGAAAGTGGGATAACATAGTGGTAGTGTGAATGGGTGATTGATGATCAGCATGGACTCAGTGGGACAAACAACGTCTTTCCATGTGCGTCTTTCAAAAAATGCAATCAAAAGGTGATAAAAAGCAATGGTTAATGAGTAGTTACAATTGATTGAAGGTAAAAGCGAGAGAAAAAAATTCACAGATATGTGCCAATGGTATACACTCGAAAGACAAGTCAAATTTCTAGTCCTTCTTAAATAGGCAAATTACCCTGCTGGACTCCGTGGGAGTTATGGTCATAAGGTCATACGTGATAGGAGCAGAATTAGGCCATTCGGCCCATCAAGTCTGCTCCGCTATTTAATCATGGCTGATCTATCGCTCCCTCCAAACCACATTCTGCTGCCTTCTCCCCATAATTCCTGACACTCGTACTAATCAAGAATCTATCTATCTCTGCCTTAAAAATATCCATTGACCTGGCCTCCACAATCTTCTGTGGCAAAGAATTCCACAGATTCACCTCCCTTTGACTAAACAAATTCCTTCTCATCTCTGAGGCTATGACCAGTAGTCCTAGAATCTCCCACTAATTAAAACATCCTCTCCACATCCACTCTATCCAAGCCTTTCATTATTCGTTAAGGTGTCAGTTAAGGTAACACCATTTTTATCCCAAAATAGAGAAATAAATAAACTAACTGACTGTAGGCCACGCCCTACGCGGACCAACTGGCGAGAGTATTCACAGGCAAATCTCTCCCAACTCAGTTTTAAGGTACCCTCCTGCTTCAGGGAGACCATTATCATCCCGATGCCAAAGAAAAGCAAGACCTCATGCCTTATGTCCAGTGGCCTTGACATTCACCATCACAAAGTGTTTTGGGAGGCTGGTTATGGCACACAACAACTCCAGCTACTAAGCACCCTTGATCTGCTGCGTACATGTATTGCCACAACAGGTCTACGGCTGATGCCATCTCTCTGGCCCTACACTCATCCTTGGAACACCTGGGCAAGGAGGACACCTACGTCAGACTCCCATTCATTGCCGAAAGCTCTGCTTTCAATACCATTATCCCAATCGAGCTCATCTCAACAACTCGTGGAACTTGGAGTCAGCACTCCTCTCTGCAACTGGATCCTCGACTTCCTGGCCAACAGACCACGTTCAGCGAGGATAGGTGCCAAATCATCCTCCACAATAATTCTGAACATTAGTGCGCCGCAAAATGCATTCTCAGCCCCCTACTACCTGTATATATGTAAAATCAAGGACGAGTTGCACCCTGGCCACTCCCTCTTCTAATCTCTCCCATCGGGCAAAAGGTACAGAAGTGTGAAAACGCACACCTCCAGATTCAGGGATAGTCTCTTCCCAGCTAATATCTGGCAACAGAACCATCCTACCACAACTAGAGAGCAGTCCTGAACTACTATCTACCTCAATGGCAATCCTCAGATTATCTTTGATCAGACTTTACTGGCCTTGTGTTGAACTAAACATTATTCCCTTTATCTTGTATCTGTGCACTGTGAATGAATCAATTGTAATCACGTATTGTCTTTCAGCTGACTGGTTACCACGCAACAAAAAAACTTTTCACTGGATCTTGGAACATGTGACAATAAAATAAACTGAACAGGAGCACCCGATGGTTTTCGCCAATCGGAAATTAACACTGCCTGTATGCAGCGAGGAGCCTTGGGTATCAAGTGGGCCCTACAGGATTTAGTTTAGTTTAGTTTATGGAGACAGCGTGTAAACAGGCCCTTCGACCCACCAGGCCCGCGCTGCACACCGATTTATGTACACTAACACTATCCTACACTAGGGACAATTTACAAGTTTTATTGAAGCTATTACACTACAAACCTGCACGTCTTTGGAGTGTGGGAGGAAACTGGAGCACACGGGGAAACCCACGCTTTTACGGGGAGAATGTAAAACTCCATACAGACAGCACCCGTGGTCAGTCTTGAAACCGGTCTCTGGCACTGTAATGCCCCTGTCCCACTTAGGAAACCTGAACGGAAACCTGAACGGAAACCTCTTGAGACTTTGCGCCCCACCCAAGGTTTCCGTGCGGTTTCTGGAGGTTTTTGTCAGTCTCCCTACCTGCTTCCACTACCTGCAACCTCCGGCAACCACCTGCAACCTCCGGGAACCGCACGGAAACCTTGGGTGGGGGGCAAAGTCTCCAGAGGTTTCCGTTCAGGTTTCCTAAGTGGGACAGGGGCATAAGGCAGCAACTCTACTGCTGTGGCACTGTGCCGCAGATACAGTACCATCTGGCCGAGCGACAGTGTACACTTGTCACAGACCAAGCCCCCCCCCCCCCCCTGCAATGGATGGCAAAAGCCAAGGATGCTAATTCCAGAATAATGCATTGGTTTCTCTCTTTACAAGACTACTTTTTGTTTCATGTCCTCCCCCGATTGCACACCTCCTGGTCGGGTCTGTACAAACCCTGGGATCATCACTTAGGTATAGGGGTGGCTGGTAAACACCGGCACTCTGGAGTAAACCAAAGCCACAGGTAAACATGCCACAACCTAGTCCAATTAGTGGTTAATGAATCAATTCACCTGCATCTCATCAGCCCTACTCCTTTCAACCCAGGAGCTTGAGCCAGGAGGGACACCCAGCACAAGTTACTGTCAAACCATGCTGGGAAAAGGAGAGAAGGGAAACAAAACGTTTTGGATGGACAGTGACCCAGAGAGCAATACAAATAGTCATAGCACAATTAAATGTGGTTCCAACGGTTCCATTACCTTCAATTCCACCTTGGATACTTCCAGATGCAACAGTAGACTTTACAATATTAGATCAGAAAAACAAGGATAAACAGCATATGTATAATTCAGTCATCATACAGGAATACATTGACAGATACTACAGTTTTGTCCAAAATGTATACAGATGCATCAAAAGATTCAGTAGATAAAGTAGGAGTAGCATTTATTGTACCAGAATTTCACATCAAAGTAGGGAAGAGGATCAATAATGAGGTCTCAGTATACACAGGTGAAATGATTGCAATATTGTTAGCAGTACAGTGGGTCGAGGATACTAGGCCTTTAAGGACAGTTATTTGTTCAGATTCAAGTTTAGCAATAAAGAGTTTACAGCACAGCCATTCAGACAGTAGACCAGACATTTTGATAGAAATACAACAAACACTATTCAGAATTCAAATGATGGGGCTTACAGTCATATTTTTATGGGTACCAGCACACATTGGCATTAGAGGAAACGAAATGGCAGATAAGGTAGCAAAAGAGGTAACAAAAAGAAGTAAGATTGATTTAAGTATTAACATAGGTAAAACTGAAATCAAAGACATTATTAAGCAAAGACTGAAGGAAAGATGGCAAAAGCAATGGGAGGAAGAGCGGAAAGGACGGTGGTTCTACAGAGTCCAGAGGAAAGTGGGAGAGATGAGATGTGCAGGAAAGAACAGAGAAGAGGAGACAGTGATTTCAAGAATTAGATTTGGACACACTGGTCTGAACAGTACACTTTTTGTAATGGGCAAGCATAATACAGGCAGATGTGAATACTGTGGGCAAGAGGAAACGATAGAGCATGTCATTGCACATTGTGAGAGGTATGAGGAGGAGAGAGAACGGATGAGTGAGCAGTTCAGAAAAGAAGGAGTACAATTTGATTTGGTAGATATTTTGCAAGGGAGTTCAAATAAGTGCTATCAAATCCTGTTGCTTTTTCTTAGGGTAACCAATTTGTTCGGAAGGATATAGGATGTTAGTGTATGTAATGGTGTTGTTTGATCCACACTCCATGCCAGTTGGTGGCGGTAATGCACCAAAAAGGTTGTTTGCCAACCGCCAAAAAACACTATATAGAAGAAGTAGAAGGAGCCAGGAGGGTGGGTAAAGGAGGAAGTGGCAGGGCCAGCTGCTCACTGGGCTTCTACTTTTCTATCTGAAGATGACTGAGCCACCTGGACAAACCTGAGTGTCATTACTTCCTCTTGAGGCCAAGGGAAGTTTGTTGGGGTGAATCCAAGTTATTGGTGCCCCCTCACTGATGATGATGGTAAGTGCCCTTGAGTGGACCTGGGCCTTTTCGACACTATTGTTAAATAAAGCCCATTGCGTGAGTTCACCCTACTAAGAGTACTAGTGTAGTTGTTACTGATTTGGTGTCATGATTGATACTCTATCCTCCAATTTCCATACCACAAATGGTGCCTTCCCTGATCAAGATTTCTCTCCCTCTCAACCTGTTCATGTTCTGTAATATCTGAGCACTTTTATAGCCTCATGGTAAATCATTTTTACATTTCAATCAGACTGCAATCTTCTTATTTAACATTATCTCTAAAGGGCATTTACCAAGCAGAAAAAAATGAGAAGTATTGAACTGATAAAACTAAATTAATTCATTTGCTGAAAAAAAAGTGTTAATTCTGCTTGCCTTTGCAGATGGTCCAGCTTCATCCTGATGAGGGCTTAGATCATTTTCCGATTGTCAATGAGGTATTTGTTGGTCCAAAGTGTACACTGTAAGGCGACTTCCTCTCTGAGATGCTCAAGGCATTTAGAGGTTTGTTCAGCAAACATGACCTTCTGCTGCATCTTGACTGGACTGAGCTCTTTTATCCTGACCAATGATTGGAAATCAGCTTGCTTTCTCAAATCTCTTGAAATACATATGATTCTTTCTGTTAATAGACACAACATGCTGGAGTAACTCAGTGGGTCAGGCAACATCTCTGGAGAGAAGGACCAGGTAATGTTTGGACCCTTCGACCCGAAATGTCACCTAATCCTTCTCTCCAGACATGCTGCCTGACCTGTTGAGTTACTCCAGCAGTTTGTGTCTATCTTCAGTGTAAACCAGCATCTACAGTTCCTTCCTGTACATTCATTCTGTTAAGTTCTCCCATATTTGTTGAGTGATAAATGACAGCAGCACATTAAGCCTGTAGCAGGTAAATGTGTGAGATGAAATGGAGAAGTAGTAAGCCACTACAAAGACACCCATGACATGACTTTGTCAGGCATCTTTGAATTTACTGCAAGCATGCAGTGGTCTGTAATAAAGAGTGACAATAATATGAGGAGATTGGTGGTGTAAGTGTGGTGGTAGAGGAAATTCATTGGAGTCCCAGGATTCTCCCTGTCATAATTTCTTCCTTTCATAATTTGTTGAAGCACATCACAGCCAATTAATTATTTTTCAAGTGTGATTATAGTTGTAACATAGACAAATCTGGCAGTGAATGAAATACAAGCTTATCTTTCCAATTCACGTTTTTTTTGTTTTTTTTGTTTTCTTTTTATTTGAATTTCACAGTAATTTGCATACATACAATGATAACAGACGGTGACACTCAAGGCATAATTGTTCAACAGTATGTAGGCGACCCTCAAAGCCCTTACCCGTACCCACCTTCAACCCACCCGAATCAGGTCGGACCCAAACGGGGACAAACACACACTCACATACATACACATCCACACAAATATAGTAAGATAAACAAAACAAAAAGTACTATAAAAAAAAAGAAAAAAAAAAGGGGGTCACTAATAACAGTAAACAAGTAAGTAATTAAATAAGTGTGGTGGTGGGGGAGGGTTAAGGGGAGAGCAGCTGCAGTAGAGCAGAACAATGGTGGAGAGCACTCAGTCCTCTTCCGGGTCCGGGGACAAGTTGAGAGAGTTAACAAGTTCCAAGAAAGGGTTCCATGTATCTAGGCAATTCACGTTATTTTTTAATGCACAACAATATGGTTGTCCTCAATCTCGTATTTGATTCACGACTCAATGTTTGTGTGGATGATTTGTCACGTTCTTTATCCAATTCCTCCTTAAAAACTGTCGTGGAACCCATAGATTTTACAATCGTCGCATGACTGGAATTCGTAGTGGTAGTGGAAGTTTATGATATCACCACTGGATGCAATGGTAAAATAACATGTACAACCACGATGTTTGTCTCAATATCAGATAGAAAATGATTGCCACTGAATAACCGCATCAGTTTGCTTTCTCTCAAATGCCTCAGTGGAATTAATTTTACTGCAGACCTGTGTAATGCTGAGATGGCATGTTCCATTATAACCACCAGCAGCTACTTTTGTTACCATTAGAGTACTAACAATGACTGTAGGATATGATGTGTCAGGCCTACACACTTTCTCAATATGTATGGGATTCACATTTAATCTGAATACCCATCATCAAAGCCTTGGTTCATAACAATGAATTTGCAGCAGCTAAATAGTTAGAAACATTATATGCAGTCATGGAGTTGGGCAACGCAAAAACAGGCCCTTTGGTCCACCTTGACCGTGCTAACCAATTTGGGCTAGTCCTATTGGCCTACATTTGGCCTGGAGATCTCTAATCCATTCCTATCCATGTATCTGTCAAAATATCTTTTAAAAATCCCAATTGCATCGGCTTCTGTAGCTTCCTCTAACAGCTCACTCCAGATAAGGACTACCCTCTGAATGAAATAGTTGCCCTTGAGGTCCCTTAATATTTCCCCTCTCACTTTAAGTCTATCTCCTCTAGTTTAAGAATCCTTTATCCTGGGGAATGACTGTAAGCAATCACCTTGTGATCGTGTAAATTTCGATAAGCTTCCAATGCTTCCAGCCTCCAATACTCCAAAGAAATAGTCCCAGCCTATCCCACCTCTCCACATGACTCAAGCCCACGGACAGGTAACATCCTGGTAGTTCTCTTCTGCATTCTTTCCAAGTTGATGACATCCTTCCTGTAGCCGGGCAATCTGAACTGCACACATTCCTCCAAGTGTGGTCGCATCAACAACTTGCAAAGCCACATCATGATATCCCAACTTTTCCACTCAATACCTTTCCCAATGAAGGCAAGCATGCCAAACATCATCTTTACCACACTGTCCACCCAACATGCCACTTTTAGGGAACCTTGTACTCTCAGATCTCTCTGTTCTGCAATTCACATCAAAGCTCTTTCACTTACCATGCAAGTCCTGCTCTGGTTTGACATACCATAGTGCAACACCTCACACTCAACAGTTAAACAAAAGAATGAAATTCTCTTTAAAATTCCTGCAGGTCTGCCAATCCTACAACCCCCAGATGAAGTGTTTAAGAAAGAACTGCAGATGCCTGAAAAATTGAAGGTAGACAAAAATGTTGGAGAAACTCAGTGGGTGAGGCAGCATCTATGGAGCGAAGGAATAGGTGATGTTTCGGGTCGAGACCCTTCTTCAAGGTCTCGACCCGAAACGTCACCTATTCCTTTGCTCCATAGATGCTGCCTCACCCGCTGAGTTTCTCCAGCATTTTGTCTGCTCCCAGATGAAGGGCTTGCCTGACGAGATGACCCGACCGTCGAGGTCTACTGCGAACAGTGAAGCCTGCGGCCAAGACATGTCTTCTGAAGCTTCAATCACTTGCATCTACCGACCCAACCAGATGACCAATCGGGCCCCGACATTGAGCAGATGCCGACCGCCTAGGCCCGAACAACTGTAGGCCTCGACCTCGCGGAGTACCTGACGTTATATCCTGACGTCGACGCATGTCTAGGCCGAAAGCCCGGAGAACCCAACATTGCTACTCAACTCCTGGACACAATCAGGTTCTTGATGGAGAGGCTGACTCCATACTCCAGTTTCTGGGCCTGAACAGGAGCAGTTATCATCTGAGAAAATATGGGAAGCAAGCAACAGTGAGGTTTCAGACCCCCTCCCCCCCATCAAATGTTGGCAAATGTACAGACTATTCAGAATAAACTGGATGAACAAAGCTAGACTTACCTAATATATGGACTGAGGAGATGTTGTGTGCTCTGTTTTTCAGAGACATGGCCCATCCCTGCTTCACCCGTCTGTGCCGTTCAACCAGAGAGCTTCTCGCTACACTGGATAGACTGCACGGCATCCTTGGGGAAGGTAAAGGGTGGAGGGTCTGCTTTCCAATCAGCTTTGTAAAGTGCTCAGATATGTTGTAAACCTGCCGAGCTCCTCCTCCCCAGAACTATAGTAGCATACATTGAAGTGTTGTTCCTACTATTGCCATGGGACTTCGCTCCGATTATCCCGACAGCAGTCCATATCCCACTCCAGACTCTTGCTAAGCATGCCAAATGTCCAAAAGACTCTTGCTAAGCTTGCACTTGAGGAAATACACATATTCATCAATAACC
The DNA here is from genome assembly GCF_028641065.1 of Leucoraja erinaceus. Classification (NCBI taxonomy): domain Eukaryota; kingdom Metazoa; phylum Chordata; class Chondrichthyes; order Rajiformes; family Rajidae; genus Leucoraja; species Leucoraja erinaceus. Next base: position 79,762,945 of record NC_073381.1, read on the forward strand.
TTAAAAGGAAGTTAGCCCATGGCCTTGTTCATAATAATCAGGAACTTCAATCAGGCCAACCTCAGGCGCATGCTGTCGAAATACTTTCAGTACGTCTCCTACCCAACCAGAAGCCCAAACTGCTTGACTACTACCACACAACTATCAAGGATGGCCTCCATTCGAAAATCAATCCTCCATAACTACCCTTTGACTCCATTATCCAAGATCTAAACTGCCACTTTGAATTTCAAATAACTGTACGTTATTTTTGGCTCTCTTATCCATCGTCATACTGAATGTTAAATTTATAACATTGCAGTGCTTAACTAAACATAGACTGTCCACTTTTAATTGAGAGGCTGTATTCAATTTGGAGATGCAGCGGAGAATCAGGCCATTAGGACCATCGGATCCGCGCCGACCAGCGATCCTCACACACTAACACTATCCTACACACACCAGGGACAATTTACAATTTTATCAAGCCAATTAGCTTACAAACCTGCACATCTTTGGAGTGTGGGAGGAAACCGGAACACCTGGGAAACAAACCTATGCGGTCACGGGGAGAACATACAAACTCTATGCAGACAGCACCCATAATTAGGATCAAACCTGGTTCTCTGTCGCTTTAAGGCAACAGCTCTCCCGCTGCACCATCGTGTCCCCCAAGTTAAAAGAAATTCGACCTCACCCATGAACAATGATGTAAATTCAAATGGTGCCTGGCACCCAAGGGTGCTCTTCAACACCAGCTATAACACTAAGATATATATGCATTCTAGTTGCAGCAGGTTAGTGTATATCCATTAGAATATTTTATTTAGTCACTCATGAAGGCAAAAATTAAGAGTTGTTTTATTATTTGGAATGGCACAGTGACACGGCTTGAAAAGGCAATAATTCGCAACCCAAGAGACCTGGAGTCAATCCTGATCTCTGGTCCATTCTGTGTGGAGTTTCCATGTTCTCCCTGTGACCGCTGGGTTTACTACGATTTATCCCCGCATTCCAAAAATGTGTGGGTTCTGTAGGTGAGTTGGCTTCTGTAAATTGCCCCTTGTGTGTAGGTGAGTGAGATTAATGTAAATGGGTGGTCGATGGTCAGTGTGGACTTGGTAGGCCAAAGGACATTTCCATGCTGCATCTCTCTAGCCAAGAATATTTTGTCATTCTTTTAAAAAAAGAAACAATTCTGACACAACAAGGAGAATAAAATGCAAGAAACAAGGAAATGCAGATGCTGGAATCTTCTGCAAAGCACAAACTGCTAGAGTAATTCAGCAGGTTAGGCAACATCTCTGGGGGACATGGAAAGGCTACGTTTTGGGATGGGACCCTTATTCAGCCTCAATGTAGTAGGTGGGAGAAAGCTGGAAAAGAGGTGGGGGTTTGACACAGCCAAGCAAGTGATACAGGTGAGGGAGGTTTTGATAAGCTAGGCAGAGGTTCACGTGCACCTTCTTCAACCTCATCTGCTGTATCCGCTGTCCCAGGCAATACCAAGCACTCAGTGATTGTTTCGCTGAACACCTCTGCCCAGCATGCCTTGGCCTACATGATCTCCCAGTTGCTAAACACTTTACCTACCCCTCCCTTCCCCACACTGACCTTTCTGTCCTGGGCCTCCTCCACTGTCAGAGTGAGGCCCAGAGCAAATTAGAAGAACAGCACCTCGTATTTTGCTAGAATATTGACTTCTCTAACTTCAAGTAACACTTGCTTTCACTCTCTTTCCATCCTTCCCCCATTGTTATCCATTCCTTCTGTCCAGAGATGCTGCCTGTCCCGCTGAGTTACTCCAGCATTTTGTGTCTATCTTCGGTGTAAAGCAGCATCTGCAGTTCCTTCCTACACAATGAACCATTGTGGTTTAGTTTAGAGATACAGCGCGGAAACACGGCCTTCAGCCCATCGAGTCCAAGTCGATCATCGATCCCCGTACACTCGCACTATCCTACACACTAGAGACAATTTACAATCTTTACCGGTCAATTAACCTATAAACCTATACATGTTTGAAGTGTGGAAGGAAACCGAAGCTCCCAAAGAAAACCCACGTGGTCACGGGGAGAATGTACAAACTCTGTACATACAGCACCCTTAGTCAGGATCGAACCTGGGTTTCTGGCGCAGTAAGGCAGCACTCTACCGTTGTGCCACCGTTCCGCCCCTAGTTTCCTTGAACATCGTCTGCTTTGATCTGTTGTTTTCACACCTCACCTTTCCATATCTCTAGTCTCCCTCTCCGACTCTCAGTCTGAAGAAGGGTCTCGACCTGAAAAGTCACCCATTCATTTTTCTCCAGGGTACTGCCTGTCCTGCTGAGTTACTCCAGCATTTTGTGTCTATCTCCACCGTCAACCCTTTAAGTATAATTTGCCAGTCAGTCCTAGCCAATTCCCTTCTCATACTTTCAAAGTCTCCTTTATTAGTTCAGGACCCTAGTCTCTGAATTAACCATGTCACTCTCCATCCTAATGCAGAATTCCACCATATTATGGTCACTGTTGCCCAAGGGGTTTTGCACAACAAAATCGCTAACTAATCCTTCCTCATTACCCAATACCCAGTCTAGAATAGCCTGCCCTCTAGTCGGTTCATCTACATATTGGTTTATAAACCCATCCTGTATACTCAGTATAATACCGGTTTAAATCGAAGGTAGACACAAAATGCTGGAGTATCTGGAGTACCAGGCAGCATCTCTGGAGAGAAGGAATGGGAGACGTTTCGGGTCTGAAGAAACGTCTCGACCCCAAAACGTCACCCATTCCTTCTCTCCAGAGATGCTGCCTGTCCCGCTGAGTTACCCCAGCATTTTGTGTTTAAGAAGCAATTACAGATGCTGGAAAACAGAAAGAGTTTCGACCCGAAACGTTGCCTATTTCTTCGCTCCATAGATGCTGCCTCATCCGCTGAGTTCCTCCAGCATTTTGTGTCTACCTTCGGCCCATCAAGCCTACTCCGCCATTCAATCATGGCCTGATCTATCTCTCCCTGCTAACCCCATTCTCCCCATAAACCTCTGACACCCGTAGGGTGGAAAAGCAGAGGGTTGGCCTTTGTTTTTCTGTACCGTTTGTTTTGAGGGTCGTGTGTAAGCACACCGAGAGAAGAAGAAGAAGAAGAAGAAGACGTCCTTGGCGTCCAGTGGTCGCTCTTCCTTCACCACAGCCCCCTCTCTGGAGGCGAACTCTCCACCTCTCGGGCCGCACCCAACCAGCGCCGGCCGTGCTGAGCGCCGGGCCAATGGCAGCGTCCGGCGCTGTGAGGTGGCGGTTGCTGCGCAGGGGGGAGGAGGAGGAGGTGGAGGTGATCTGATCTGTGCTCGGCCCCAGTTTGATCATGGTTCCCGTCGTCGCTTACCCGTCCCAATCCGCCATCATTGTCTCCTCCAGCAACACCCGTTTCATCTAGCGAGAGGTAAGGAGGACCTTGATATGAGGGAGTGAGGGAGGGAGGCCCGGGTGTGATCATGGTTTCTCCTTTACCCGCCCCAGTCCAAGTGCCCCCGTCGCCGCCTCCTCCAGCAACACCCACTTCAACTAGAGAGTAAGAGAGGGTAAGGAGCAAAGATTGCTCCATAATCTATAAGGAGTGTGTGAGGGCGGAGTGTGGCGGCGCCGAGGAGGAGGAGGAGGAGGAGGAGGGTGCAGGTGCAGCAGCCGGTGGTCTGTCGGCCCGAGTGTGACCATGGTTCCCCCCTCCCTCGCCCCTTTACCCGTCCCAGTCCGCCGTCATTGCCTCCACCAACACCTGGCGAGAGGCAAGGCAAGGCAAGGGGGTTCTTTATCTGAGGGTGGAGCGGTGTGCGAGGTCGGCCCGAGTGTGATCGTGGTTCGGAAAGAAGTACTGCAAATGCTGGTTTAAATTCAAGGCAGACACAGAATGCTGGAGCAACTCAGCATCTCTGGAGAGAAGGAATGGGTGATCATGTTTCCCGTTACCTGTCATTGTCACCGTCCCTGACACCCGTTTCATCTAGCGAGATGTAAGGAGAGCCACTAACGAGGGGGAGGGAGCGTTGCGGGTGCTTGGCCCGGTTTCCCGGACTGTCTGGGGCCAGACCCGAGACATCACCCACTCTTTCTCCCCACAAAGAAGCTGAGTTACTCCAGAGTTTCGTGTCTATCTTCGGTGTAAACCAGCATCTGCAGTTCCTTCCTACACATTTTGTCCGGGATTGGTCACCGGTCGAGGGACCCTCTTCCCGGACACCTCCTGTGACCGATGGGGGTCTGTATTGGCGGCTTCTGTATCCCGTCTGCGGCTGGGTCCTCAACTCCCGTCAGTGTGTCTGCCCTGTAACTTGACCTGTCAACTTGCCTCTGCTGCCAGTGGGAGAGCTCGCTCTCGCCCTCTGACCGCAAGGTCTTTGACATCTCCGACACCTCGACTCGTTTCACTGCAGCCCAGAGTATGCCATTACTGGCTTTGCTACTCTCCGAAGCGTTTGCTGTCAATGCCTTTGACTACGTGGCCATATTCGTACACAGGCCCAGTCACCGTGCAGTTAGTTGGCAGTGTCTTCGATTATGAGCTTCTGCCACAAAACTCTTGTCAACCTTTCTTCCACGTCCAATTTCAAATATTCGTATCTGGGCAGAAACAAGGAACTACAGATACTGGTTTCCACAGAGTTTTGGAGTAATTCAGCAGGTCAGGCAATGTTCCCATCTGAGCACTTCTGCATTAATCTAACCCTAAAACCACTTAGTTAGAGAAGTCAGACTTAATTTCCTGATCTTCAATGTGATCAACTGAGTAAGGTGAAGTAACAATTTCTTGGAATTGAAAAAAAAAATACTAAGTTGCATCTATTTGCATGAATGCCTTTAAATTTGCTACTCTGGTTGGCATCCTTCCATCTCTGAGATAATCAGTATGTAAAAGTCACATCATGTACAGAGTTTGTGTTGATAACAAAATATTTACTCCAGAGATGGCATTTGACATTCTTGGAAATGTATTTTGGCTGATATTGTTGGAAGGTCTGTGGATCTTTAACCTTGCAAAATGGTGCTGTGCTACATCGCAGAACTATTGAAATCACTGATTGTCATGGTGTTTCAAACTTCTACATCTAAGAAGTGGTTTCTATTGGTTTCTTTCATCAATTTCAATTTCCAATTTGCCTTAATCAATTATGAAGGACTTTATATTTCTTTAATTAGCACCTTAAAACAGATTTCTGGGCACACTGATATCTGTTTGGCTTGGGCCATCTCCCCATGTAGGTTGAGTCCAGTCACGGGTTTCGAGAGAGTGGAGCAGAGGACTGAACATACAGCCTTGAACTACAGCTGTGTGGGAAAGAATTGCAGATGCAGGTTTAAATCGAAGGTAGACACAAAATGCAGGAGTAACTCGGCAGGACAGGCGGCATCTCTGGAGAGAAGGAATGAGTTTTAAGAAGAGTCTCGACCCGAAACATCACCCATTGCTTCTCTCCAGAGATGCTGCTTGCCCCACTGAGTTACACCAGCATTTTGTGCCTGCCTTGAGCTACAGCTTCTGTGTTGAATGTTATCAAGGAGGAAGTGTTGCCAATTAATACTGATTGTGATCTGCCGATGAGAGAGTAGAGGTTCCAATTACATAGGGATTAGCAGAGACCTAGTTCTGCTTGAGAAGTTTGGAGGGGATGATAGTTCATAACTTCATAAGTGATAGGAGCAGAATTAGGCCATTTGGCCCATCAAGTCTACTCCACCATTCAATCTTGACTGATCTATCTCTCCCTCCCAACCCGTACTAATCACAAATCTATCTCTGCCTTAAAAATATCCATTGACAGCCTCCACAGCCATTTGTGGCAATGAATTCCACTGTTTCACCACCCTCTGATTAAAGAAATTCCTCCTCCTCATCTTCCTAAAGGAATGTCCTTTAATTCTGAAGCTATGACCTCGGGTCCTAGACTATCCCACTAGTGGAAACATTCTCTTCACATCCACTCTATCCAGGCCTTTCACTATTAGGTAAGTTTCAATGAGGACCCCCTCATCCTTCTAAGCTCCAGCAACTAGAGGCCCTGTGCCGTCAAACGCTCATCATATGTTAACCCACTCATTTCTGTGATCATTCTCGCAAATTAAAGTATTCATGTGTACTATTTTGTTGCATATCCTTTGCATGCAATGACTGCTTGAAGTCTGTGATTCATGGACATCACCAGTTGCTGGGTGTCTTCTCTGGTGATGCTCTGTCAGGCCTGTATTGCAACCATCTTTAGCTTATGCATGTTTTAGGGGCTAGTCCCCTTCAGTTTTCTCTTCAGCATATAAAAGGCATGCTTAATTGGGTTCAGATCGGTTGATTGACTTGGCCACTCAAGAATTGACCATTTTGTAGCCCCCCCCCCCCCCCCCCCGGACACTTATTTATTTTTTTTTTTAAATTCAAATCGTTTTGCTATGTCGCTCAGATTCAAGGGAGATGCTAAATTTTGCATCTTTGTTGTCTCTGTACTGTACACTGACAATGACAATTAAACCACCGTGTTTCACAGATGAATGCTTTGAATCTGAATCTGAATCTACTTTGACTTGGCCACTCAAGTTAATTGATCTGTCCCAGACCTTTTGCTTTAAGCTTATTGGAAAAACCTGGCCTCCTTTGTTGCTTTAGCAGTATGTTTGGGATCATTGTCTTGCTGTAGAATGAACTGCTGGCCAATGAGTTTTGAGGCATTTATTTGAACTTGAGCAGATAGGATGTGTCTATACACTTCGGAATTCATTTTGCATCTACCATCAGCAGTTGTATCGTCAGTGAAGATAAGTGAGCCAGTACCTTCAGCAGCCATACATGCCATGCCATAACACCCCCACCACCGTGTTTCACAGATGAGGTGGTATGCTTTGGATCTTGGGAAGTTCCTTCTCTCCTCCATACTTTGCTCTTGCCGTCACCCTGATATAAGTTAATCTTCGTCTCATCTGTCCACAAGACCTTTTTCCAGAACTTTGATTGCTCTTTTAAGTACTTATTGGCAAACTATAACCTGGCCACCGATTTTTGTGGCTAACCAGTGGTTTGCATCTTGCAGTGTAGCCTCTGTATTTATGTTGATGAGGTCTTCTGTGGCCAGTGTTCATTGACAAATCCACACCTGACTCCTGAAGCATTTCAGATAAACCTTGTCAAAGGCTTTTTGAAAGCCCAGATACACCACGTTCACTGGCTCTCCCTTATCCATTCTACTTGTCACATCCTCAAAGATTCTAGATTCTAGAAGATTAGTCGTGCATGATTTCCCCTTCATAAATCCATGCTGACTTGGACCGATCCTGTCACTGCTTTCCAAATGAGCTGCTATTACCTTTTTAATAATTGACTCGAGCATTTTCCCCACTACTGATGTAAGGCTAACTGGTATATAATTCCATGTTTTCTCTCTCCCTCCTTTCTTAAAAAGGGTTACATTAGCTACCCTCCAGTCCACAAGAACTGATCCAGAGTCTATAGAACATTGGAAAATGATCACCTATGCATCCACGATTTCTTGGGCTACATCCTTAAGTACTCTGGGATGCAGACCATCACGCCCTGGGGATTTAACTGCCTTCAGTCCCAACAGTTTACCGCAAACCAGTTCATGACTAATGTAATTCCTTTCAGTCCCTCCCTCCCACTAGATTCTCGGTCCCCTAGTATTTCTGGGAGATTGATTCTGTCTTCACCAAGGAAGGCACAAACAATGTACTTGGAAGGCACAAACAACTGTTCTTCCATTTCCTTGTTTCCCATTATAAATTCACCTGTCTCTGACTGTAAGGGACTTACATTTGTCTTCACTAATCTTTATCTCTTCACATATTAAAATAAGCTTTTACAGTCAGTTTTTATATTCCTCGCAAGCTTTCTTTCATGACTCCCCCCCCCCCCCCCCCCCAGTCAACCCCTTTGTCCACCTATGTTGAATTCTAATTTTCTCACAATCCTCCGGTTTGCTGCTTCCTCTGGCCAATTTATATGCATTTTACTTGGATTTAACACCATCTTTAATTTCCCTCATTAGCCACGGTTGATCCGCCTTCCCTGTTTTATTTTTTTTGACAGACAGGGTTGAACAATTTTTGTTCATCCATGCGATCTTTAAACCTTTGCCATTGTATCTCCTCCGTCAACCCTTTAAGTATAATTTGCCAGTCCTAGCCAATTCCCGTCTCATACCATCAAAAGGTATGAGCCAGTAACCATTAAATGGTGGAGCAGGCTGTTTCTAATTTATATGTTTTTGTGAAAAGAAAGCTATGAATTTAAAAACTGATTTTTGAACCAAATGCTGGGTGATATGAAAATGTATCAAGTTAAGGCACTGGGAATTATGTTGTGAAAGCCTGGCGTTTTCAAGGTGCAAAATAAAGGAAGGTGGCCAGGAATCTGTTGGCCTAGTTAAGTGTAAAGTAGTGCAAATCCTTAATGCAGGTGAAATCATTGCTTGAGAATGGGATAGTTATTTGTGCAGAAATCTCTGCTCTTAGTTTTTCCTAGTGTGGCTCTTATATTTTGCTATACAGTCCACATTGGAACAAAATAATGTTAAAATATACAGATATTTTCATAGAGAACTTTTTAACTTTATGGCATAATGGTGAAATATTTTTCAATTAATTATGTACAGTTATCATCTTTGATGCAATGGAGACGTGAAGTCATATTAGCACTTAATAATATAATGTTAAACATTTAATGTGTCCTAATAAAGTGTTGTGTGTGAAGGAAAGTTTAGCCCTTTACTAAATTGGTCCTAAATGTACACAAGGTTATTCTCGCATGAGATGAAGTAAGTGTTACTTCTCTGTTTGTGATTATGTTAATTGAAGTGGCTCAAAGATGAAAGTAGTCTAAAAGATAAACATCAAGGAATATCAAACCATATTTGGAGTGACTGAATTATATTATTAACATTGCATGTATTTTATCAGTAATCCATTCATCCACCAAGGTGTAATACAGAAATTAATATGGCTCAAAATGAGTAGGAAGGAACTGTAGATGCTGGTTTAAACCAAAGGATAGACACAAAAAGCTGGAGTAACTTAGTGGGACAGGCAGCATCTCTGGAGAGAAGGAATGGGTGACGTTTCGGCTCGAGACTAGTTATGGAAAAGGGAAACAAGAAACTGTTGCAACTTGGGTGAGTGAGGGGATAGAGAAAGAGGGAATGCTCTGGTTACTTGAAGTTAGAAATCGATATTCATACCACTGGGATGTGATCTGCCCAAGCGAAATATGAGATAGTCTTCCTCCAATTTGCGTTTAGCCTCACTCTGACAATGGAGGTCAGTGTGGGAATGGGAAGGAGAATTAAAGTGTTTAGCAACTGGGAGATCAGGTAGGTTCAGGAGGACTGAGCCAAGGTGTTCAATGAAATGATCGGCCAGTCTACTTTTGGTCTCGCTGATGTATAAGAGTCCACATCTTGAACAAGGATACAGTAGGTGGAGGTGCAAGTGACCCTCTGCCTAACCTGGCTCAAGCTGTGTGCAATGGTTAAGTGAGTATGAAAGTGAGTGAAATCCATGAAGGCAAAAAGTAGTGGGGAAAATCCAAAAATGATGTGACATTAGTTGTCATCTCTTTATATTAGAAGAAAAGCACTTTGCAAATGCAGTTTGCCAATTTGCAGCTTGAGTTCTGCAGTCAAAAAGGTGAGTATGGGGAAAAGAATCAGTCCATTACCTATTTGTGTAATCATAAAGTCATGCAGCACAGAAATAAGCCCTTTGGGCCACCTTGCCCACATCGGCCAAGGCGCCCATCTAAATTGGTCCCAATTGTTTTTGACCCATATATCTCTAAACCTTTTCCTATCCACGTGTCTGTCCAAAGTCCTATAAATGTTGTTATTGTACCTATCTCAACCACTTCCTCTGCCAGCTCATTCCTTATACATATCACCCTCGGTGTGGAATAAGTTACCCCTCCCGTTTCTATGAATTCTTTCCAATCTCATCTTTAACCTATATCCTCTGGTCTTGATCCCCCAACACCGCGGACAAAAGACTGCGTGTTCACCCTGTCTCTGCCCCTCATGATTTTATACAACTCTTTAAGATCAATCCTAAAAGCTTCAAGGAATGAAGTCCTAGATGGGCCAAACTTTCCCTACAGTTCCTGGAGTAGTGGAATTATTCTTGCATGTTTTATTTGCATTCTTTCCAGTTTAATTACATCTTTTCTGAACACAATACACCAAGTGCAGTCTCATCGATATCTTGTACGACTGCAGCATAAAATCCCAACTTCTATATTCTGCGGCCATTCTGATGAAAACCAGTGTGCCCAAAAGTCTTTTTCACCCCACTGTCTACCTGTAACCCCTCTTTCAGAGTATGATGTACTTGTAATCCCAGCTCTCTTTGTTCTACAATACTCCCCAGGGCCCTACTGTTCAATGTGAAAGTCCTACCTTAGTTTGATTTTTCAAAATGAAATGCTATGCTTTTGTATGAATTAAACATCATTTGCTATTCTTCAGCCCACTCATCCATCTGATCAAGATCCCACTGTAATTCTTGATGACCTTCTTATTTTTAGTGTCACCTGCAAATTTACTAATCATGCCTTGTACATTCTCAACTAAATTGTTGGTGTAAATGACAAGCAATAATGGGCCCAGCACAGACAGCTGAGGAACGCCATGTCATGGGCTTCGAGCCTCTGTTTCCTATGGTCAAGGTAGTTATATATCCAATCAGCTTGCTCTCCTTGGATCCCATGCAAACTAACCTTCCAGAGCCACCTACCATATGAAACTTTACCAAAGGCCATGCTGAAGTTCATATAAACTATGTCTACAACCCTGCCCTCATTATCCTTCTTGATTACTTCAAAAGAATCAATCAAATTCATGAGACATGATCTACCATCCAAAAAGCTGTGCTGACTATACATATGACCTCATCTATTATATCTGTTGTTCACGGTGTGGACTCGTGTACATTGGTGAGACCAAACGTAGACTGGTCGATCATTTCGCTGATCACCTTTGATCAGTCCGTCTGGACCTACCTGATCTCCCCGTTGCCAAACACATTAATTCCCCTTCCCATTTCTACACTGATCTTTATGTCCTGGGCCTCCTCCATTGTCCCTTGATCATGTCTGACGAATCTTATAGAATTTTTCGAGGATGTAACTAGTAGAGTGGATAAGGGAGAACCAGTGGATGTGTTGATTCTGGACTTTCAGTAGGCTTTCGACAAGGTCCCACATAAGAGATTAGTATGCAAACTTAAAGCACACGGTATTGGGGGTTCAGTATTGATGTGGATAGAGAACTGGCTGGCAGACAGGAAGCAAAGAGTAGGAGTAAATGGGTCCTTTTCAGAATGGCAGGCAGTGGCTAGTGGGGTACCGCAAGGCCCAGCTATTTACAATATATATTAATGATTTGGACGAGGGAATTGAATGGAACATCTCCAAGTTTGCGGATGACACAAAGCTGGGGGGCAATGTTAGTGGTGAGGAGGATGCTTGGAAGCTGCAAGGTGACTTGGATAGGCTGGGTGAGTGGGAAAATACATGGCAGATGCAGTATAATGTGGATAAATGTGAGGTTATCCACTTTGGTGGCAAGAACAGGAAAGTAGATTATTATCTGAATGGTGGCCGATTAGGAAAAGGGGTGATGCAACGAGACCTGGGTGTCATGGTACACCAGTCATTGAAAGTAGGTAAGCAGGTGCAGCAGGCAGTGAAGAAAGCGAATGGTATGTTGGCATTCATAGCAAAAAGGATTTGAGTACAGGAGCAGGGAGGTTCTACTGCAGTTGTTCAGGGCCTTTGTGAGACCACACCTGGAGTATTGCGTACAGTTTTGGTCTCCTAATCTGAGGAAAGACATTCTTGCCATAGAGGGAGTACAGAGAAGGTTCACCAGACTGATTCCTGGGAAGGCAGGACTTTCATATGAAGAAAGACTGGATAGACTCAGCTTGTACTCGCTAGAATTTAGAAGATTGAGGGGGGATCTTATAGAAAATTACAAAATTCTTAAGGGGTTGGACTGGCTAGATGCAGGAAGATTGTTCCCGATGCTGGGGAAGTCCAGAACAAGGGGTCACAGTTTGAGGATAAGGGGGAAGTCTTTTAGGACCGAGATGAGACTTTTTTTTTTCACAGATAGTGGTGAATCTGTGGAATTCTCTGCCATAGAAATTAGTTGAGGGAGTTAGATGTGACCCTTGTGGCTAAAGGGATCAGGGGGTATGGAGAGAAGGCAGGTACAGGATAATGAGTTGGATGATCAGCCTTGATCATATTGAATGCGGTGCAGGCTTGAAGGGCCAAATGGCCTACTCCTGCACCTATTTTTTATGTTTCTATGTTTGAAGGCAGAAACAGGTGAATATGGGGAACAAGGAAATGGCAGATGAGTTGAACAGGTACTTTGGTTCTGTCTTCACTGAGGAAGACACAAACAATCTCTCTGAAGCACTAGGGGACAGAGGACCTAGGGTGATGAAGGTACTGAAAGAAATTAACATTAGTCAGGAAATGGTGTTGGGTAGACTGATGGGACTGAAGATTGATAAATCCCCAGGGCATGTTGGTCTGCAGCCCAGGGTACTCGAGGAGGTGGCCTTGGAAATCATGGACGCAATGATGTTCATTTTCCAATGTTCTATAGATTCTGGATCAGTTCCTGTGGATTGGAAGGTAGCTAATGTCATCCCACTTTTCAAGAAATGAGGGAGAAAGAAAGCAGGGAATTACAGACCAGTTAGCCTGACATCCGTGGTGGGGAAGATGCTGGAGTCGATTATCAAAGATGTAATAGCGGCGCATTTGAATAGTTGTAACAGGATCGGTCCAAGTCAGCATGGATCTACGAAGGGGAAATCATTCTTGACAAATCTTCTGGAATTTTTTGAGGATGTAACAAGTAAAATGGACAAGGGAGAGCCAGTGGATGTAGTCTACCTGGACTTTCAGAAAGCCTTTGATAAGGTCCCAGACAGGAGATTAGTGAGCAAAAAAATTAGAGCACATGGATAGAAAATTGGTTGGCAGACAGGAAATAAAGTGTAGGGATTAACAGGTCCTTTTCAAAATGGCAGGCAGTGGCTGCTACAAGGCTCGGTGCTGGGACCACAGCAATATACAATATACATTAATGATTTAGATGAAGGAATTAAAAGTAACATTAGCAAATTTGCAGATGACACAACGCTGGGTGGCAGTGTGAACTATGAAGAGGATGCTATGAGGATGCAGGGTGACTTGGACAGCTAGTGGGCAGATGCATGGCAGATGCAGTATAATATGGATAAATGTGAGGTTATCCACTTTGATGGCAAGAACGGGAAGGCATATTATTATCTGAATGGAGTCAGGTTAGGGAAAAGGGAAGTCCAACGAGATCTGGGTGTCCTAGCACATCAGTCAAAGAAAGTAAGCATGCAGGTACAACTGCCAGTGAAGATAGCTAATTGGCCTTCATAACGAGAGGAGTTGGCTCTAGGAGCAAAAGAGGTCCTTCTGCAGTTGTACAGGGCACTGGTGAGACCACACCTGGAGCATTATGTGCAGTTTTGGTCTCCTAATTTGAAGAAGGACATTCTTGCTTTTGAGGGAGTGCAGCGAAGGTTCACGAGGTTAATTCCCATGATGGCGGGACTGTCATATGATGGAAGAATGGGGCAACTGGGGTTGTATACACTGGAATTTAGAAGGATGAGAGGGGATCTTATACAGTAGAAACATACAAAATTATTAAGGGATTGGACACGCTAGATGCAGGAAACATGTTCCCGATGTTGGGGGAGTCCAGAACCAGGGGCCACAGTTTAAAAATAAGGGGTAAGCCATTTAGAACTGAGATGAGGGAAAACATTTTCACACAGTTGTGAATTTGTGGAATTCTCTGCCTCAGAAGGCAGTGGAAGCCGATTCACTGGATGCATTCAAAAGAGAGTTAGATGGAGCTCTTAGGGTTAGTGGAATCAAGGGGTATGGGGAGAAGGCAGAAACAGGCTACTGATTGGGGATGAACAGCCATGATCACATTGAATGGTGGTGCTGGCTTGAAGGGCCGAATGGTCTACTCCTGCACCTATTGTCTTTGTATCTATGAATGGAAATGTGTAGAAAGGAACTGCAGGTGCTGCAGAAGATAGACACAACATGTTGCATTTTGTGTCTATCTTTCATGAATGAAGGTGCTTATTGCTGAAGCTGATACTCAAGTTTTGAAAACTTCAACAACAAAGTACCCAATAGTATTATGTTCTTGACATACTTCAAAATCATTGATATTTACTACTACAAGTAAGGGACCATATTTGTGGAAAAACCCTATGGTTAAATAGTATGTTAGTCATGGAAATGTTTGCCAATCATTAACTTTTTTTGCATCCTGCCACAGATCCAATTTTGGGTTTAATTTGGTAGAATCTTTGTTAACCAGCCGATTACATGAGACATTCTGAGAAGCTTTGCTAACATTCATGTAATCTGTGTCTCATGTAATCGGCTGGCCTCGTCAACATCATTGGGGAAAGAAAACAAACATTGAAGATTAATCAGGATATGAAAGATTACTGCTTACATCAAAAAGTTTATATTTCCAAACCTTTGTTAAATGCTTCTACATTTTTTGTATTCAAATAACATGTAGTCCAACTCTGAAAACTATGCAGTTAAAGATTGGTGGAATTGTCAAGCATGTCTCGGTCTTAAGCTGCGGTCAAGCTTGGCATGTGTGAAGGAGGCAAGATAAATAATTGCATCATCTTCAGCCAAGTGTATAGAAGTGATACATCTCGACCTCATTCTGAATACATAGTCTGCGATACCAGCATATGGTTAGTTTTAATTACTATTTCATTATAAAACCAGATCTGCCACTGTAAACTGGAGAACCCATTGTATGCAAACTCTTTTGGTAATAAAACCACCCATAAACCTGGACAATGTAACTCTGGTGACATCTTCTTTTATTTCAATGTACTTGAAAGTTCCAATATCTTATGTAGCACCTTGCCAAACGCTGACGGAATTTTGAGTATTCATTATAGACTAAATCACTATTCAGAAAAATGAAAAGCTTGTTGCTTCAGATTTCAATTGAAGAAGATAGAAGGTTCATTTAATTTTATTTTTTTTACAAGTTGAAATGTTTTCGTCATTTAATTTGATTTTAAATGGAAGTTTTATGTATGTGCATTATTAGTGGGCAGTAGCATATCATGGTCTGAATAGCTGCACTCACAAATTTAAGTAGCTTCTTGAATTATCGGAAAGAAAATCTCTTGAGGAAATGTGGCGGTAATCTAATGTTTCCAGTAACCATTTACCTTATAAGCATACGAACTAGCAGCAATAGAAGGCACCTTGGCTCCTCAAGTCTGTTCTGCTACTTACTAAGATCATTCTACTCTGATTGTAACCTCCACTACAATCGAGGACTGTAGCGATTTACAATATATTTTAATGATTTAGATGAAGGGATCAAAAGTAACATTAACAAATTTGCAGATGACACAAAGCTGGGTGACAGTGTGAACTGTGAGGAGGATGCTATGAGGATGCAAGGTGACATGGACAGGTTGGGTGAGTGGGCAAATGCATGGCATTTTGGCTCCAGTGGGTAGGTAGCTCGGCTCATTGGAGGTGCATTGCTGCAGAAAGAATGCGATGTGTTTTGGATTGATGTTGTAGCTGTATTCAATGATATTTTTTGAGATTGTGTTTGATGTGAACCATTGGTTAAGATCATGGCTTGTCTGTGATGCAGAAAACACAAGTTGGAGATGAAGTTCTGTTGAGAATAAATTTGAAAAGGATGCTGAATCAATTTGAGTCAGGTGTTTGTGATATTAAAAAAAGGTAATGTCTTGTGGTTGTTGTTATTCACTATGTTTTTCTTGAAATTGATGTAGGTTAAAATGTTAAGTATTGTGCCTCCTCGATGGATGGAATCCACAGTGAATTGAAGAGCAGCTCTTTGCCCACCTCAAAGTCAAAGTCAAAGTCGAAGTAGCCTTTATTGTCATTCAGACCTTACAGTCTGAACGAAATTTCGTTGCCTTGCAGTCCTACATATAGTAAAAAATGATAAAAACACACAAAAAACACAATTAATGGTAAGTAATGTCAGTCCCGCGGCTGAATCCAAGCTCCGCGAACGGGCCGGTTCAACCTCGCGGCCCGGGGTGGTCGAAGCCGCCGAAGCTGCGGCCCTCCAGTCCAGAGGACGCAGCTGTTGTCGCGGGAGCTCCGGAGAACAGGTCACCAACTTGGGACCTGCGAGCTCCCGACGATGTCGTCCACCGGGCCCGCGGCCGATCCTCCGAGGTCGGATCGCTGCTGTCGCTGCCGCTGCCCCTCCGAGGTCTGGTGGCTGCTGCCGCTGCCCACTCTGAGGTCGGGTCGCCGCTGCTGCTGCCCGCTCCGAGTTCGGGTTGCCACCTCCTCTTATTGTTTTTTTTTTGTGTTTTTTTTGTTTTTTTTTAATAACCTCCTCTTATTGTTGATGGGCTATTTGGGACCTGCTTTGTGTGAAATTATTTGGGTTATCTTGAAACTCAAAATTTGTATTTATGTGTTCTAGTTTTGTGATTAAAATGGAAGACTTGTTACTTCTATTAATATCTTTAATATTTGGGGAAGTTGGTTTATGGCATGTCTTTTCCCACATAATGTTAATAATGTTTTTAATTTCATAATTGGACTGTTCAATTCCAGTTAGAGTCATGGAGTGTGATACAGCGTGGAAACAGGTCCTTTGGTATTTGGGAATTGACACCAGACATAACTCATTGCATTCAAGAAGGATGGGAAACAAATTGAAAGAAAATGGAGGCTAATGTAAGCTGGAGTACAGTTCACCTATTTAAGACTTCAAAATGTTGCTCAGCAATGATATCAAACAACGCTTTTACTATTTTGCAAAATTTCATAGATATTTTTGTAGGTTAGCAACGGAATAGTCTTCTAGGTTAAATGATAGACAGTTCTTAAAATAATTTTTACTTGAGATTGTGTGCCTGGGGACATGGAGCTGGTTGATGTTGGCTCATTAGAGACCTTGCTTTTGAAACAAGCAAATATACTGAACTAAATATAAACTCTGATCTAAATGAAGGTTGCAAGTGTTTTCATTAAGTCGCCAATACAGTGAAATTTTGTAAATGATTGAAATAAATTGATTAGACCTCTAGAGCATGAAGTTTATCTGTTTGCTAATTAGATGTCCTCTCTCAGCACCTCTGGTTATTACTTAATATGTCTATCAATGATTCCCTTGATATGGTGTTATCCTGTCTCAACATAAAAATGTGTTTAATGTAGTGGATGAAGTATGGCCATTTCATGTTCAAAGTTATCTATTTTGTTCAAATTGATTAATGTATAATTTGACCGTGTAGAAACAAAGAGCTGCAGATACTGGTTTACAAGAAAAATGTAACGAGCTGGAGTAACTGAGCGGGTCAGGCAGCACATCTGGAGTACATAGATAGATGACATAGATAGATGGGGGGGGGGTGGCTGTAAAAAAATTGGAAGAGATGAGGGGCTGGACAAAGCCTGGCAACTAATAAGTGGAGATAGATACAAAATGCTGGAGTAACTCAGTGTGACAGGCAGCATCTCTGGATAGAAGGAATGGGTGATGTTTCCGGTTGAGACCCTCCTTCAGAAGTCTCACCAAGTAATAAGTGGAGGTGTAGGAAGGAACTGCAGATACTGGTGTATACGGCAGATAGACACAAAAAGCTGGAATAGCTCAGTGGGTCAGACAGCAACTGGAGAAAAGGAATAGGTGTCATTTTGGGTTGAGACCCTTCTTCAGACAGAGTCGGGAAAGGGAAACGAGATATAGATGACAATATAGAGAGGTGTAGAACAAATGAATTAAAGATGTGCAATAATATATATGCATCTATAAATAAAGATATGTTTATATTATCTATCTATCTGCATATATGATTATGTATGTAATAAGTGGATCCTGGTGAGGGGTGGTGGGGGAGGTTGATAGGCAGATGGTTGGAAGGGCCAACGATGAAAAGACAGGGGTATGATGCAAAAAGATTGAAGAATTGCTAAATGTGAAGCTAGGAGAAGGAATGTAGGTGGAAAGGGTGGGGTAAGGGAGAAATAGGTGCGTGTCCAGGTGGAGCACAGGTGAGGCGTAGTACTATTTATTTTGTTTTTTAGGAAATGTTTAAAAAATGTTAGAATTTTTAACAATATTTGCTAATACATAATGGAACTATCGCAAATTCTTCAAGCCACCATAAAAATTGTTAAATGTCAACATGGACTTCACTTAATTTAGCGACCATACATAATACATTCCTCAACCTGTTTCATGGACGTATAATAAAAATATGCTTGATCTCGGTCATAATCCACTTTTTGTTTTCAACTTTATTACTTTTGCTAGGTTTGTGTGTGAAACATCAAAACATAGAAAATAGGTGCAGGAGTAGGCCATTCAACCCTTCGAGCCAGCACCGACATTCAAAATGATCATGGCTGATCATCCAAAATCAGAACTCCGTTCCAGCTCTTTCCCCATATCCCTTGATTCCTTCAATCCCTAAGAGCTAAATCTAACTCTCTCTTGAAAACATCCAGTAAATTGGCCTCCACTGCCTTCTATGGCAGTGAATTCCACAGATTCACAACTCTCTGGGTGAAAATGTTTTTCCTCATCTCAGTCCTAAATTGCCTACCTCTTGTTCTTAAACTGTGACCCCTGGTTCTGGACTTCACCAACATCGGGAACCATTTTTCCTGCATCTACCCTGTCCAATCCTTTAAGAATTGTATTTGTTTCTATAAGATTCCCTCTCATCCTTCTAAATTCCAGTGAATACAAGCCCAGTCGTCCCATTCTTTCATCATATGTCAGTCTTGCCAGCCCGGGAATTAACCTGGTGAACCTATGCTGCACTCCCTCAATAGCAATAATGTCCTTCCTCAAATTACAACCAGGGCCCTGTACAACTTCAGTGGGGTAGCTAATGTTAACTCACTTTTAGGGTAGCAAATGTTATCCCACTTTTAGGGTAGCTAATGTTATCCCACTTTTTAAGGGGCGGGAGAGAGAAAACAGGGAAATATTGACCAATTAGGTTGACATCAGTGGTGGGGAAGATGCTGGAGTCAATCATAAAAGATGAAATAGCAGCAAATTGGATATCAGTAACAGGATCAGTCTGAGTCGCATGGATTTACGAAGGAGAAATCATGCTTGACTAATCTGGAATTTTTTGAGAATGTAACCAGGAAAATGGACAAGGGAGAGCTAGTGGGTGTAGTGTACCTGGACTTTCAGAAAGCATTTGATAAGGTCCCACATAGGAGATTAGTGGGAAAAATTAGGGCACATGGTATTGGGGGTTGAGTGCTGACATGGATAGAAAATTGGTTGGCAAACAGGAAACAGAGTAGGGATTAACAGTTCCCTTTCAGAATGGCAGGCAGTGACTAGTGGGGTACTGCAAGGCTCGGTGCTGGGACCACAGCTATTTACAATATATATCAATGCTTTAGATGCTGGGATTACAAGTAACATTAGCAAATTTGCAGAGGGGGCATGCACTCTCTCAGTATATATCTGATATGCTATAATATCATTAATAATCAACTCCAGCATCTTCCCCACTACCGATGTAAGGCTAACGTTTATAATTCCCAGTTTTCTCTCCCCCCTTTTCTTAAAAAGTGTAGTTGACTACCCTCCAGTCCACAGGAACTGATCCAGCGTCGAGAGAACATTGTAAAATGATCACCAAAGCATCCACGATTTCTAGGGTCGCCTCTTTGAGTACTCTGGGATGCAGACCAACAGACCCTAGGGATTTATCTGCCTTCAGTCCCAACAGTTTACCCAACACCATTTTCTGACTAATGTGGATTCCCTTCAGTTCCTTCCTCCCACTAGATCCTCGGTCCCCTAGTATTTCCGGGAGATTGTTTGTGTCTTCCTTCGGAACCAAAGTACTCGTTTAACTCTTCTGCCATTTCCTTTTCTCATTATAAATTCACCTGTCTTTGACTGTAAGGGACCTACATTCGTCTTCACTAATCTTTACCTTTTTACATACATTTACACGTACAGTCTGTTTTTATATTTTCCTGCAAGCTTTCTTTCATGCTCTTTTTTCCTCCTCATAATTAACCCCTTTGTCCTCCTCTGTTGAGTTCTAAATTTCTTCCTGTCCTCTGGTTTGCCGCTTCTTATGGCTAATTTATATGCCTCTTTCTTGGCTTTATCCTTGACTTCCCTCGTCAGCCACGGTTGAGCTGCCTTCCCAGCTTTATTTTTGCGCCAGACAGGAATGAACAATTTCTGGAGTTTATCCATGCGGTCTTTAAATCTTTGCCATTGCATCTCCACTGTCTACTCTTTAAGTATAATTTGCCAGTCTATCCTAGCCAATTCCCATCTTATACCTTCAAAGTCTCCTTTGTTCAAGTTCTGGACCTTAGTCTCTGAATTATCCATGTCACCCCCCATCCTAATGCAGAATTACACCATATTATGGTCACTGTTGCCCAAGGGGCCTTGCACAACAAGATCGCTAACTAATCCTTCCTCATTACCCAATACCCAGTCTAGGATGGCCTGCCCTCTAGTCGGCTCCTCTACATATTGGTTTAAAAACCCATCCCGTATAGATTCCAGGAAATCCTCCTCCTCAGCGCTGTTACCAATTTGGTTGGCCCAATCCATATGTAGATTAAAGTCACCCATGATAACTGCTGTACCTTTACTGCATGCGTCCTTAATTTCCTGCTTGATGCTATTCCCAACCTCACTACTGCTGTTTGGTGGTCTGTACACAACTCCAAGAGTTTTCTGCCCTTGGCTATTTCGCAGTTCTACCCATACCGATTCAACAGCATCCAAGCTAATGTCTCTCCTTGCTATTGCATTAATCTCCTCTTTAACCAGAAATGCCACCCCACCTCTTCATTTCTGTCTTTTCTTCCCGAATATCGAATACCCCTGCATGTTTAGCTCCCAGCCTTTGTCACCCAGGAGCCATGTCTCCATAATTCCAACTATATCATATCCCTTAACTACTAACTGCGCATTCAATTCATCCACATAATTTCAAATGCTCTTCGCATTAAGGGATAAAGCTCAGGTTAGTTTTTCTTATCTCCCTTCTGCTACTGTCCTCCTTTTATGGCCCTCTATGTCCTTGCATTGGGCCTCATCCCCCTGCCCTGTTAGTTTAAACGTGACCTTTCCTACACTCTCCCTTTAGCTGCACGTATGCTTCCACATTGTTGACTCGACCCCCCCACTTTTTAGTTTAAACCCTCCCGTGTATCACTAGCAAACCTGCCTGCCAGAATGTCAGTCACCTTCCAATTAAGGTGCAACCCGTCCTTTTTGTACAGGTCACCCCTGCCCCAGAAGAGATTCCAGTGATCTCGAAATCTAAATCCCTGCCCCCTGCACCAACTCCTCAGCCACACATTCAGATTCCCTATCTCCTTGTTCCAACCTTCACTAGAACGAGGTACTGGAAGCAACCCAGAGATACCTACACTTGAAGTCCTGCTTTTCAGCCTCCTACCTTGTTCTCTATACTCGCGTTGCAGAACCTCCTTCCTCTTCTTACCCACGTCATTTGTGCCCGCATGTGTGGGTCCTTTATTTTGTAATAACATTGTCTAGTTTAATTTATTATTGTCATGTTTACCGAGGTACAGCAAAAAGCTTTTGTTTGTATGTTAACCCTTCAAAGAAAAGACTGTACATGTGTAGGAAGGAACTGCAGATGTTGGTTTACACTGAAGGTGGACACAAAATGTGAGAGTAACTCAGAGGGACAGGCAAAAGACTGTACATGATTTATTGTAGACAATTTGTAGACTTAAGATAGATGTGAGGCTGATACATTTCCCCCAACCTCAAATCCCAGAAAGAAATTAAAATTATGATGCATTGACATTATTATAATTATTGTAGGTACGCAATGTAATACTAAGTAGATCATAAGATCATAAAATAGCATCCTGGAACAAGTGAAACTATATCTTCATTCGGATTACTGCTAATAGTATCTCTTTTTAAACTATCTCTGTGCATTGGATTATATATTTCATGTGTTGGATTTCCTTAAATGGCATATAAAAGAGTCTTAAATTTCAAAACAAATGGAAAATATTACAACCAGGATCATGTAAATACATCTCTCAGGGAAAAAAAACTTGGCCGAATTTTTGAATCGCATGAAATTTGATACGACTTGTGATAAATTGTAATGCAGTAGAATCAAGAAAAAAATCAAATGTATTACACTTCTCGCAAGTCTGGTTCCATGACAAAATATTAAATATTGGCTGTACTTGAGGTTTGGTGAACCATTGTCTTGAGGATTTATAAGGAAAAGTATTTATTTTTATTGTGGTCTTTGTTGTGACTTGAATTAAATCACTCACTGGCTGAATAAAAGTCTTCGTCAAGAGAAACACACATTCTGTCTTTAACAATATGTTAATACACTAGAGGACAACTTAAGGGCCTGTCCCACTTACGTGTTCTTGGGACGCAAATTACGCGACCTCGTGGTCTCGTTGAGCCGAGACGGTCGAGCGAAGGTCGGGCGCGATTACATGCGTACGCACAGCCGTCTGGAGCGCTTGACGCCATTTGAAGCTGGACACCCAGCTGGAGTAACTCAGCGGGACCGGCAGCATCTCTGGAGAGAAGGAATGGGTGACGTTTCGTGTCAAGACTCTTTTTCAGTCTGAAAAGAAGGGTCTTGACTCGAAACATCACCCATTGCTTCTCTCCGGAGATGCTGCCGGTCCGCTGAGTTGCTCCTGCATTTTGTGTCTATCTTCAATTTTCTTGGCCCCGCTCTGGGAGTAGAAGTGGGGGCGGATCCGGCCGTGAGCTCCAGGCCGAGTTCGACGATCGTTTGCCTGCTTTTGCTGCTCTTGAAGGTGAGACGTTGCATCGCGCCACGTTCTTGGGCCTGTCCCACTTTGGCCGTCAGTTCCGCGACAGGCCGTTGGCTTGCGAAGATTTCGTTCACTGCAAGAATTCCGGAGCCCCGCGCGATGTCGGGACCGGCTTCGCACAACTCCATACCCCTCCGCGCTTCTAAGTGGGACCGGCCCCGCGCGGCCATACGGTGCCCGTACGCCTCAAGCGACCACGAGGTCGCTTAATTTGCAAGCCAAGAACGCGCAAGTGGGACAGGCCCTTTAATGTTTTCCACCCTGGAGGTTTCAATGAGGACCAATGAACATTTATCTGGACACAAGGAACTGCAGATGCTGGCTTATGAAAAAAGACACAAAGTGCTGGAGTAACACAGCGGGTCAAGTAGCATTTTCTAAAGAAATGCTGTTTGACCCGCTGAGTTAACCCGTGATGGTTAGGATCCTTCTTCAGACTGATTTTAGTAGAGGGGAGAAAGCTGGAAGAGAGGTGATGGGCCAAAGCCATGCAAGTGATAGGTGGATACAGGCAAGGGGAGGGTTTGATTGGCAGAAGGGTGGACAAAGTCCAGAGATGAGAAGACAAAAATGCTGTGAGATAAGGAGAGAAGAGCCACGAAATGTGAAGCCAGTGGGAGGGTTATGGGTGGAAGGGGAAAGAGGGATGAGACAATGGAAGAAATGGATGGGCATCCAGGTGGGGCAGAAGGAAGAGAGGGGGAAGAAAAAAGCACAGGGGGTTGTTGTTTGTATCTACTACATTTGTGCTCTCAATGTGGTTTCCTTTACATCGGAAATACCAAGTGCAGACTAGGCGACCAGACTAGTAGACTAGACGTGCTCGGTCCACCAAGGCCTGCTTGATCTGCTGGTTGTTAACAATTTTAACTCGCCCTCCCATTCCCATACTGTCCTCCACTATCCTCCACTGCCAGAATGAGGCCACACACAAGGGAACGGGAAGTCCAGCACCACATATTGGGTAGATTACAACCCAGCAGTATGAACATTGCAGAGTGCTGGAGTAACTTAGCAGGTCAGGCAACCCGTCCCCTTCCACCTATATTCCTTCCTCTGGCTTTACATAGCTTTGCACATCTGCTCTACATCTCATAGCCTTTTATTTTCTTCTCATCTCTAGCCTTTGTTCACCCATCTGCCAATCAAACCCCCCACATCTGTATCCGCCTGCCACTCCCTTGGTTTTGTACCATACCCCCACCTCTCTTCCAGCTTTCTCTCTCCCAATTACATTCAGTTTAAAGAAGGGTTCCGACCCAAATGTCACCTATCCATATTTTCAAGGGATGCTGCCCTACCCACTGAGTGACTCCTGCACTATGCATCTTTTGAACATTCATTTATTGTCCTCAATAGTACTGATTGTAATGTTCTGCACTCGATGACTGCCTGGTTGCAATGGTCTTAAAGTATCCTTGCAAATTAACTTGTGAACAGGTTGTTTTGCCTTTTTGAAGATGGTTCTTATGTTTTTTAAATATCTCCTATCCACATAATTGTATAACTCTTGAATATTCCACAGTCTTGATTAGTTTTATGTGGAGAAAGATGATGCCATTGATCTATACTTGCTGTATTTATAGCCAAAGATTAAATAGATTTCTTGTGAGGCTTCAGAAGAATAAAACTATAATCTTTTCATGCAAGCTTTTATTTAATTCTGACTAAATGCACACAACTCAATGTATTTTGAACAGGTGTAAGGTACATGTGAATTACAGTTTTGAAAGGTGATGATAAACGGACAGCAACAATTTTTTGTGATTTTTGGCTTTTAGTGTGGTGCAAGATGGAACACACTGCAGTCTTGGTGCACTGTGGATGCATGGAATTTAAACAAACTCTGCGAATTTTTAAAAACTAGAATGTTCATTTATATAACAGGCATGCATTATAGTTCTGATGGTAGCAACATAGCAATGAATAAGATTAATCTCTTATAAGATTTAAAAAAATGTATTACTATGTGATGCCATGTGGTCACGTGTGTGACATTTTGGTTCACTTTCCAAAGAATGGCCCTGTTTAGGGAGGTTGACTGGGTGCCAGTTTTCAGATTATTTTATCCCGGATAATGTCATGTTTCTTGAGTAATGTCGGAGTCGCACTGATCCAAGCAAGAACCTAATTTATGTCGTGGGCAGATTCATCTGCCATAGGCAGATTGGTGAGGGTGAGGTTGATGCATGAAGCACAAATTATGTTAATATTTGAAACGCTTAAATATATTGCAAGTGATGCAATTTCACTTCTGTGCAGCAGGCAGGAATGTACTTTTTTTTTTAAGGAAATAAATAATCCAATAACTGCAGGTCTCAGTGACTTGGAGAGGCATGAAGAATATGAACTGCCAAAACAAAAGTATAAAATATAGATATGAAAATAATTTTGTTCATATCTATATTGATAAGAAAGAGTACAAGAAGGTCATTCAACCCCTCTTGCTTTCTCTGCTATTCAGTGAAATCTTGACTGATATTTTGTCCCAGTGCCACTTTCCTGTACAAATTCTGTACCCCTTGATTTCTTTAAACCTGTTGACCTTAGTCTTGAATATATTCAGTCATTGAGTTTCCATAGTCCTTTGAGATAGAGGACTCCAAGGATTCCTTGCCTACTAGATGAAGAAATGTCTCTTACCTCATTAATGAATGGAATTCTGGGTTCCTTGTCCAGTTGAAACATCAATATTTAGCTGGTCAGGATCTGTAAGAGTTTTGTAAGTTTCAGTGAGATTACCCCCTCGCTCTTCTGAACCGTAGAATAGAGGCTCTGTTTGTCCAGTCCCTTGTGGGACAAATCCACCATGCCAGGAATCAATTTGGTGAGCCTTTGTTGCTCTACCTCTTTCGCAAGTATATTCTTTGTTAGCTCGAGTGACCATACCTGTACACAATATTCCGGATGTGGTCGAACCAAGGCAGCATATAATTGAGCAGCTGTGTATTCAAATCTTTTTGCAGTAAATGCCAACATGTTTTTTGCTTTCTGAATTGGTGCTGTACCTCCATGTTAATTTTCAGTGATTTGTGTGCATGACAGATGGGTCTCTGTCTGAAGATCAATTTTATGTTGGGCATTCTGGCGTGATCAAGCATGATTTGCATCCACTCTGGATTTCCAAGATGAGTGATGAGGCCAATGTGTGAGCAACATACAGGCAAACATAAATTCTGCCTTTGAGAATTAACAAATCGCTACTTAAAGATTTGAGACTGGGTATAGCATTTTTTGCAGAAATTCGTTGCAAAATTTAGATTGTGTGGAATGGTTTTGGTGGTAAGAGCCTTGGCATCATCATGTATGTTAGCAAATTGCTGTGTCCCCAGTGCTCTCTCCATCGTTCAACGGGGGGGGGGGGGGGGGGGGGGGGGGAGAAGGGGGAGGGGCAGGGGGGGAGGGACAGAGGGGGGGGGACAGGGACAGAGGGGGGAGGGGCGGGTGTAGGTGTGGGCGGTTGGTAGGTTGTCATGTCATCATGTGTTTGTTTCACTGACAAATCAGTGTGTTAGTTATCATTTTGTCGAAAGGAGGGCCCCACTGGAGTTTCCATCCCTGCTCTTTCCTTGTTGATCATGTTTTGCAAGAAGGTTGGGTCACTGGTCCTGGCATTGAAGTTACCCAGGATGGCGAGTTTGTTTCCTGTTGAGATGTACTCCAGGATTTTTTTTCCAAGGTTGATGCTCCCTTGGCTTCATCCAAAGCTGCAGGGATTAGTGCATATATGCACTGATGACCATAGCATATTGGTTCAAGAGTGAGCTAGAGGGTAGGTCAAAAGGCATTCACTAATTTTGCCCGGTGAGTTATTTGGTCATCTTTGACAGTGAGGTTATTGTCGATGGCAATCTTTCTGCTTGCCTCACCTGAAGACGATGTACTGTTGCCTTGCTGCGCATAGAGGGACCCAGGGGTTGGAGTCATGAATAGATATGTGGTCAGACTTGGGAAACCACAATATGCTGTGATTAGGCATGCAGCCAAGCCTGGTGATTATATGGTTAGGTGTGGAGCTGGAGCCAGGGATTAATGTGTACTGAACTAAGGAATTGGCTGGGAAATGGTGACCAGAGAGCATGGCCAAGAAGAGATAAGGAAGATGGTGTGCAAAGGCCTCCTTCACAAGCTGGTCAGCATCTATACATGTCCCTTTAATGTGTCTTTAACTTTAAAGTTATGCCATAGCTGTACAAAGTTCAAATTAGACCCTATCAGTTATTATCAGTCTGTGAAGGAATCTGTTGGGGCTTGAACGGGAACTAGTGGCTTCTCTCCTTATGAGCTGGTTGGGAGTCAAAAATCACGGAGTGCATTTTAAAGGAGTGTGTAATTTATGCAATTTTCTAGGGCAGTTAAGGTTTAGAACTAATTTCTCCAAATGGTATTGGATGTTTGGCCAACAGCAAACTTTAGATCTGTAAATGATTTTTGGTTTAATTTAACAAATCTCTCAAAGGAAATTGGTCAAAAGGGTATATTGAGTTAGGCTTTGTTCGGGCATGATTAATTCAATGGTGGGCCAGTTTAAATGGAGAAATCGTCTATTCACATGTTAAATTTCTCAAGTTATCATGTCAAAATGTAAAACGTGTGGATAAATAAGGAATTACGTATGTAGACTACTACATTATAACAATACTTGGAAATAATGATGTTATACTGATCTATTTTTTTTTTAAATGATTTTTTACAGGCAGCACTTGCAATTATGGAGGCTTAAAGAGGAAAAGAGTTCTAGGGGAGCTTCCCTTCCCCTGCGGTAGTTGGCTTCAAAGGAACTATATTCTGGAGGGTGTGAAGGTTGCAAGTTTACAAATGTTTTTATTTTTCACAGATATAACTAAAGTTCTATTTTTGACTATTTAATTGCAATAGAAAGCCATATTCTGTATAATGTTTTATAATATAAAAAAGCAGTATCGTGGACTAATTCCATACTGCTTCTATGAACTGAGCGAATGTAACTAAGAGTACAGAATTGCTAGAGTGCGGTGTTTTATAACACAAGCACAAATCTAGTGCCCTGATCATTTCTAGACCTTTCTGTTGGGTTCCATACCTCTTCAGATTTTTTTGAAGACCTGGATACTGGGAATAGGATGAATTCTGTGACTGCCGACTGCACTCCAAAATGCCGATCTCTGCAGCACGCCCTCGACCTGATTTCAGTGATGACGAAGGGAACTGAAGGGCAGAATAAGGTCTTTCTTTCATCTTATTGCTATAATGCAACTTCCCTGAAGGATGGTTTTGGACGAACTGTTCTACATATGGCTGCATCTTGTGGTAAAAAGTCAGTTTTGGGTTGGCTTCTTGAAAGAAAAGGGTCTGATCCCTCGGTCAAGGATAAAGAATCTGGATGGACTGCTCTACACAGAAGCATCTTTTACGGACACATTGATTGTGCTATGTTTCTTCTGAAGGTATTGTAATCTGTTCTGATTTAGTATGTTTTACTTGTTTTGCGGATCCACTGTTCTGGTTAATGTCTTGCTCTTGTAATATGGAAACTTTCTTATACCCTGTCTTATTTTGGGCTGATAGGAGGAAATAGGCAAAAGAAAAATCAATGAATGAACAGCCGTCCTGTCAATTTGGAATAAGGTCCTCTTTAGAGAATTGTTTGTAATTCCATATTCCAGCATCTGAAGTCCCTTGTCACCAGTGCTTTCTCATCTGCTCACTTATGCTAGACTCATAGATTTTAGCAAATCCATAAAGTTGAGGCAGTCCCTCGGTATATATGTCAGTGTGGACCTGCTGCCAACAATGGTTTTAAAGTAGTGGAATAGTCACAAATAATTCAAATGATGGCATTTTAACCTTTGTAATTGTTTGAATGTTTAATTAAGAGATTTAAGTTCTCTTTTTTTTTCATACAATTTGATTAATTTTTAGTGGTTTTGGATTGTTCGGAATTAAACCTACATTTCTGGTATTGTGACATCCAGCTACGTCAGGAACATGGCTTAGCAAGAGATCCAATGAAAGCTCCACTCTCCCCCCCCAAAAAAGTTAACAGACACTATTTAGTTACATTTTATCATGTAACTGAGCCAGCACTGAGCAGCAAATTCTCAGCAGAAGCTGTAAGAGAGGAAAGAGTTGGTGACTCCATCTCTCAATTCAATTCTAATATTCATTTGTGACCCACCTCCATATTCTAATTTTTCACCTTACCATGGCTGATAAAAATCTAAGATTTAAAAACTGACATTGATGTAACATCCATGTTCATTTACCGATTGGAGATCCAAATACCTTGTTTTCATTTTCCGGATCTGGACATCCCACGCAAGGCCAGCATTTGTTGACCATCCATAATTGCTATCGGTAAACATTTCCTCCTTCTGCCTGACCTTATTGTGGAAGAAAAGTCACTGATGATGCAGCTCAACTTTGTGTAGAATGTTTCCTCTAGTTTATTCCCATAGTTTATAGGATCCTATATCCTTGGCCTTTCCATCCCACCGAGAGGTTTTCCTTCCGAGACCCCGCATCTGCTGAGAAAGATTCACCCTCAGACTCCCCAACCAGCTAAGAAGACTAATATTAAAATAGATTTTTGGTGGTAACTGGCATTTCATTATACAGGTATTAGTTTCAGGATTGAGAGTTGTTGAGCATGTCTTGTACATCTCTAGTTTTTAAACATATCAAATGTAGTGTCTAATTTATAATTTCTCTATACCTTACAGCACGGCGGGAGTAGCCTATACGTACAGGATAAGGAAGGGTTATGTACACTTGACTTGGCCATGAAAGATCGACCATCATATGTGATTTATAGAAAGACTGGTACTGTCCTCTTTCTCTGTAGTTTCTTTATATGGACTAACAACTTTGAGTTTCCTGTATTTTTGCAGTAAAAAATTTGAACGTGTATTTCATTATCTATTGACTCCAGTTTCAGAAGGAACTGGAGAAGCATTCAATTATATTTTAAAAGTTGGTTGCTTCATGATTTATGGAAACAACTTATAAACAAGTCATACCACTTCAATATATTGTACCAATTGTTCAATTGCCATAATTTTCAAACTTACAAGTTTCACTGAAAGCCTAGCTAAGAATCTATGTCAACAATTTATGGCAACAATTTAACAGCAATGGAAAAAGTATAAACAATTCTGTAAAAGACATTCATGAAAAAAACAGAACCAAAACTGAGTTTTGTTCAATTTTTAAAAATTATTTCTTGAAATTGTGCAGCTTTATAAAACTTTGTTGCAGCCTTGTTGCAACTTTGTTGCATTGTCAGTATTGTGTGCAGTTCTGTTCGCCCTATCACCAGAAGAATGTGGAAACTGGAGAGGGTGCAGAAGGGGTTGGAGCACAAGAGGCTGCAGATTCTGGAATCATGACCGAAAAAAATAACCTGTTGGAGGAACTCAGCAGGTCATGCAGCATCTGTGGAGGGAAATAGATCAATGATGTTTCAGGTTGGCTCCACATTTCCTCGTCAGTCCTTTTCCTTCAATTGCCTATTTCCCTCCATAGATGCTATCATGAGCTTCTCCACTGAGCTTCTCCAACAGTTTTTTTAAACAGAATGCTCCCTGGACGAGAGGGTGGTATTTATAAAGGAGAAGTTGGATAAACTTAGATTGTTTTCTCTGCAATTTTCAAGTCAGTGGGAAAGCGTGATAGAATCTTACAAAATTATGACAGGCGCGGATAGAGTAGACAGAATCTTTTTCATAGGTTTAGTTTAGTTTAGAGATACAGTGCGGAAACAGGACCTTCGGCGCACTGAGTCCGCACCGACCAAAGATCCCCGCACATTAACACGCTCCTACAGACAAGGACAATTTACACTTATACTAAGGACAATTAGGACATAGTATAACTAAGGACAATTTACACTTATACCAAGCCAATTAACCTATATCTTTGGAGTGTGGGAGGAAACTGAAGATCTGGGTGATACCCCACATGGTCATGGGGAGAACGTACAGACAGCATACAGATCAAACCTGGGTCTCTGGCGCTGCAAACAATGTCAGGCAGCAACTCAACTGCTGTGCCAGCATGCCGTCCCAGGGTGGAAATGTTAAATACTAGAGGGCATAGCTTTAAGGTGAGGGGTAAAAGATTAAATGACGTGTGGGACAAGTGTTTTTTTTTATACAGAGAGTGGTAGATTCCAGGAACTGTTGCCAGGGGTGTTGATGGAAGCATATACGATAGTGGCATTTAAGAGGTTTTTAATATAGGCACATGAATATAGGGTGATTTCACGAATGGAGCGTAGATCTGCACCCACGTGACCGAAAATCTCAAGTGGAGGACATGCTATACATCCGGTACATGTTAGTGAATGGGAAAACACGCACTTTCACACCCGTTAAAAACATCGAAAACGGACAGTTTTTGAGCGGCAATTTACTGTGCCAGTCGGGGTGACCGTGAGGCACAGCTACCTAAATTTACAGTCCAAAAAAAAAAATAGAAACTAAGGTAAATTCAAGAAGGAGCTGAAGGTGCAAATCCAGCGGAAATGCTTATCGGACATTTGCCGTGGAGATTTAAAGATCCAAAATATCGGGAATTATCGCGTTTGCTCTCTGCATTTCATCAAAAGTAAGGCATTATTGACATTGATGAAATGCAGCGAGCAAACGCGTGGAGACCTTTAAATCTCCACCGCAAAACTTCCGCTGGAACCTTAGCTCCCTCGCATTTTTAGTTTCTATCTCTGCAGCTGTGCCTTCACCCCGACTGGCACAGTAAATTGCAGCTCAAAAACTGGCCGTTTTCGATGTTTTTAACGGGTGGGAAAGAGCGTGTTTTCCCATTCACTAACATGTACCGGATGTATAGCATGTCCTCCACTTGAGATTTTCAGTCACGTGGGTGCGGATTTTCGCTCCAGTGACCTTTCGTGAAATCACCCTATACAGAAAATGGGAGAATATGGATTATGTGCAGGCACAAAGGATTAGTGTGATTTGGCATCACTGTTGGCTCGGGCATCGTGGGCCTATGGGCCTTTCTGTTGCAAATTGGAATGAATACAGTTGCCAATTCAGATTTGAATATTTGATGAACTTTGCATTTAGTAAGTAATATCTTTTATTTTTGACATGTATATTCAGGTTTGTTTTCTAGATCCTACTGAAGTCTACACATGGGGAAACAACACTAATTTCACGCTCGGTCATGGAAACCAACAAAGTAAACATCACCCCGAGCTTGTTGATTACTTCTCAAGGTCGGGAACGTATATTAAGCAGGTAAATGGATCCTAGAATGAGATATTATGTTTTAAAATCCTTTGTCATTATCAAAAATAGTTTTTTCACAGTTGATGTTAAACACTTTTCCTACCAGTTATCTTGCATTCTCCTCTATGGATATTTTAAAATCAACTGTTACAACTGTTACTAAAATCAAACAAATTTGAATAATTCATAAAAAATAAAGCTTGTACTTTTAATTTGCTGTTTGGTGTCCACAGCAAAATTTTGTATACTGTATTGTTTAAAAATGGTAAAACATCCCAAGGTATTTTATGAGGTAATTATGGAACTCAGTTTTACCTTGAGCACATGGGATTGATAATTTGGCAGAGCTTGTTGGAGAAGGTAGGTTTTAAGGAGTATTTTGAAAGATTAATGAGAGCTGGAAAAGCTTAGCAAGTAACTTCCAGATTAGTTAACAGGGCATTAAAGTACATTGTCAAGTAACAAGTGAATTGGAGTAGGGGAATCATAGCTTTATATAACCTCAGATATACGGGACTGCAGAATGAGTTGGTGCTCTAAGAATGGTCCGTAATTAATCAAGAGGTAAATGAAGTATGGTTAAGGGTTTCAACAGTAAATGAACAGATAGGGTGGAGAAACAAAGAGCTGTAGATGGTGGTTCATACCAAAGATGGACACAAAGTACTGGAATAACTCAGCGGGTCAATCAACATCTCTGGAGGAAAAGGTGTGGACGACGTTTCGGGTTAGGACCCGTCTTCAGACTGGGACACAAGTGCTGGAGTAATTCAGCGGGTCAGGCAGCATATCTGGAGGAAAAGGAATATGGAAAAGACAACTTGTGAATTGTAAATTTTGTGGAAATGTAGTGTTGTGTGAAGTAAAATAAATGGATACT